>NC_050598.1:6592500-6690000 GCF_013368585.1 Megalops cyprinoides
CGCCCCCTTTTGGCTGCATGGCAACACTGCATGTTGACACCCCCTATTTAAGGTAGTTCTACTCAATGACATCATGACCATGATATTGAAGATTTTATTCCTCCCACAATCCGCTTATTCAAGTCACAGTGTCACCTCAAACTGTCATATGCCAGGGTTTGTGTGGTGAGGAAAATAGATGTGCCTGATTAAAAAAAAGCACTTCACTAGTGTAGCACTTAACTCAATATCTTACTGACCTCTTGTAATACTTCTTGATAGCTCCTCCGAGCATAGTGATGCACTTACTTGGAAGTCACTCTAGGTAACAGTGTCTGCTAAATGATGTAATGCAACGTAATGTAAACCTGGCGTATTTCTTCCTTTCTTCCTTTACTTTGGTGCTGAGGGAAACCCTGAGGACAAATTTGTTTATTCCACATCACTTCATTTTGTTCTTCTCAAAATGTCATAGCTGGAAAACATGAGCAAGCGTGAGATTGGAAGTGTTTTGGCGTTGCCAGCTAACCATGCTGCACTGCATTGCTAACTGAGTTGAGACCTGATTTTTTTCCCCTATTTTTCTTGTATTTGTTCGAGATTGCTCAGTTCACTGAGACACCTTATAACAAGCACTTGTATTACTTCTTTGTACTTTTTATCATATATTTACTTTGACTAAAAACGTCAATTGCTGTGTTGGAAAATCTTTTCAGTTATGCTTTTTGATAACCATTGTAACTAAATTATTGTATTAATCTAATTAAGCTGTAAAGAAATGAGGTGACCCGAATTTTCCCTTGCTGACCTGCTGTTTACCAGTGCTCTGGTGCTCTCTCCCACACACACACACTCACACACACTGCCAACCACGCATACCTTCCATACCAACTGGAAAACTGCCTCCCGTGTTCTGAGTTTCACACCACTGCAACAGCAACCTTCTCCTGAACCTAGTTCACGGGTGAAACTGCCCCCTCAGTTCCAGTACCATAGGCCTTGCTGGTCCTCCATTATGGAGTGCTGTACTTGTATGAAAGGGCATCTCATACAAATCAAGGTAACACATACAGTCTGCCTTGTCAGTGTAGCCAATGTCAGAACCTTGTTAGAGTTTACTCTGCTGTTGACATCCAGCTAGCTATGATTGTTCCAGGAATCAGAGGAGCTGGACCCATATGCTGTCTGTTTTTTGCAGGAAGCGTTGCTACTTGACTCCAAGGGCCAAGCCTCAGACAAGAAACGGAAGTGAAACCTTTCAATTTTCATTTATGCTTACAGACCCCTGGAACTGAGCCATCATAGCTAAGCTGTTACGAAGTGTGGATGATAATAGTTAAAATGATTTGATCACTACTTCAAGACATTAGCTAAGCCACAGCTAGAAAGTGACTTTAGTTAATGCTAAGGCTTCAGTGGAATACACTGTTCATACACGGTTCAGCTATGACCAGGGAATTAAGTTCACAAAAACACAAACAGCATCAACTATTTGCTGGAAAAATACCACAAATGGCAGATTAAGTTTTGTCTGTGTGTGTGTTCTTGATCACACAGGTGGAAACGGTCTGTACAGGGAGCGGCAGTGATTCTGTGACACCTTAAGTTTTATTTCCGTGTCTCCTTGATATTAATATCAAAACATCTACACAACAGACTGTTTCATATCTACATATGGGTTACTGTACTTTTTAACAAAACAATGTAACAATATTCAGTTCTTGCCTATTCATTCTTGTCTCAGAGGCTTTATCCTGTATCAGAAACCAAAAGGGGATCTACAGTGTCCTTTATCTACCATTGGCCTACTTAATGTGCTACCATATGTGCAACCCAAACTATTTTTGTCATTTACAAAGCATCCTGAAAAACAGGCAGAACAACAAATCAAGGATAAATCCTTTTGACTGTCGACCCCTGTGATTTTCTTGTATTGGTGAACACAGACAGTTACACCCTTCCACAATGTCAAGTCAAACCCTGGGGACTGGGTCTGTCAGGGGGCTGGTGCGTGGAGGGACCAACAACTTCTGTTGCTATCAAGCCTCAAGGGTGATCTTTCATACTGTTCCGGATGCAGTAGAGTAAGGCTCCACTTACAAGCCCTCTTTGGGCTTCTACCCTCATGCTTCACATGTACATTATCTTTAAACATATCTGTGTTGTTTTGTCTCTTCTCTTATGTGTGTAGACAAAAATGGAGAAGGGGGTCTCCGTCGTGGTTCTAATGAGAGAAAATATAATATGTCGGCCTTATTGTATTATTTATTTATTTATTAACCAGTTCTTATTTTTGTCGAATAGATGCGCCCTTTTGTTCCGAACACACATCAAGCAGTCGGTGGTATAAGCAAACACATTTGAGCTCACACGTTGAGGTGTATTTGTTAATGACAAAAATAAAAAACGATATTGTTAGTGCTGGCTTCATTGTGAAGTCAATTTAACTATGAGTGTATTCTCAACTACACCAGTATTCTTTGTCACAGATTTTCTGCTCCCAAACGTTACAGATAAAAATGCACATTTCTGCCGGATTTCTCTTCCTCATAGTTGACATTAATCTTCATTCTTTACAGCTTAACATGACTTCAACGAGAAAAAAAAGCAGTAGAAATGACCTTTCTTTGAATTTCCCAACTTACACAATACCACAGAAAAAGAGAACTATGTTTTTTCAGTCCATTGCATGTCCAGCATTTCCATAATTGCGTGAGGGGCTCAATGAGTTCTTTAAATCTTTGCTGGAAAGCAACAACGATGTGACAGACTGAGGCGACACATTCAGCTTTCAGTAAGTGAAACTTCTTTTTTATTCAGGGCAAGTGAATGAGAAGCCAGTTGAATTAAAAATACATGCAAGTGTTTCTGTAGACCAAAAATAATATTAAAGAGGGCTTTCAATGTATGCTTTTAAGTCAGAAAACCGGTGGTTTGGGTGCTAAATTATATGTATGAAAAATTATAAATATTTCAGCTGTTGATTTACTGTAACACAAGTGTTATATGCTTCTTGGAAGAGTATTTCTATATGCAATATTAGGCCTACATTGTGCTTTACTAGTGTAAAACTTGTTTCTTGCATATTGATCAATTACATGGATGAATGGTTTTAAATTTTCAAAATCAGCAAAATAATATATGGAAAAGTCACAGAATCCTAGGATATAGAACATACTGCTAGTGAAATAAAGACACACTGACGCAGGAAGAGCTACAGTGCAACTGTAAAATACACTACTTTTGGTAGGGGTTAATTTGATTGATTTGTTTCTGTTTGTGAATCCTTTGTGTGATTTAATTTTGTTTTCATTATATTTTTTTTAGTGTGAAATTGCAAGAAGGACCATCAGCTGACAAACCAGTAACACAACAAGGGTTAGTTTCTATGACTGAGAAAAATAAAAATAAAGCTACAAGAATAGTTGTGCAATAGTACAGGTAAAAATGACCTGCTTGTGCTGGAAAAACCCAACTAAAGGTCATTCCTCATAAACTGACAGAATTCCAACTGACTATTCAGTTTCTCACAGTAAGTTACAAAGTCTTTTCAAGACTTTTTCTAGAAAATTTACACAGATGTCCCTTGCAATCGAATTGTATTATGTATGGTGGTTTTTGAGCTGAGATAATTTAAATTTATTTATAATAAGGTTACCTGATACAAATTCCTTTTTGCTGTAGATGTATCCAGTTATGGTCACACTTTAAGGTTAATGTAAAGAGGCATTTCTACCTAAGGTGAATAACTCTACTAATTTCTCTGTCAGGTTTAACAGAATAACTGTGAAGGATAAACATTGCATTACTTACGTGGGTTGTGAGCTAGACGAGCTCATGGTACTTGAAATACATGGCTTTAAAGGTTCAAAATTCACAGATTACATTTTTAGCGAGAACAGCCAAACATATGCATGGAGAGACCATGGGGATGCTGGCAACAGCTCTAACACAGAGTCTTTATGTCGACGCCTGGACCCCATGGTACAGCAGCACTACAAACTATCATAAGAATAATTCTTAACTCTCACAACAGAACACATATTGGCTTCAGTCAATTCTGAGAACTGTACTTGCTTCCAATTGACTTAAGAGTGGTGTAAATAAAGCTCGTAATTGTTTTTAAAGTTGTGCACAATCTAGTCCTGAGGTACCTATCTGCTTATCTTAGCTTTATCAGCTAAGATGAGCAGATAGGTATTAAAATGCTTCACTGTAGAAACATGGCAGTTAACGGCACATTCCATTCATACTGGCCAAGAGGAATAAAACATATTGCCTAATCAAATTAAATCCATAACCACCCTAGGCAGTTTCGAGGTTAAAATAAAGAAATGTTTAATGAACAGTAATGCAGGGTTAGATAAATTTCACAATTTCTATATATTTCTGTTTTTCTTTTATATATGCAATTTCTTTCATGCATACATGTGTTCTGCCTGCCTACCTAACTACCTCAGGACCACGACGGAAATAAGTCTTGAGACTTCATTGTGTTATCCTTGGTTTGTTTTTAGTTGCAGTGTCTCAGTCTTGTAGTTATATTGGTTTTCTAAATTTATCGAATAAATTCTATCTGTCAGCCATACATTTGTTTTACGTTGTAACGTTACGTTGCCACGTGAATTTTACGTTGTGAATTTTTCAACCACAACATGTATGTCGTGTTATTAGCTTGCTTTTAGTAATTCACATTGGTTAATGCGGTACACTGAATCGCAAAAATGAACGATAGATGGTATAAAAATAGAGGCGACTGTTACAATTGTTATTAGTAGTAGTATTAACATATAGCCTTGTGTCTTTGAAAAAAAATGACGTGCGATAGATGGGTACGCCAACTTCTTTATAGGTATTCGAAACAATACGTTTAAAAGTAAAATTTGTCAAAACCAGCTAAATATCCTTGGAGTCCTTTGGGTAAGGAAATTCCCTCTTAACTCCCTCACCTCTTAATTTACTGTAACATTATTTCCTGCTGCTTCCTGTTTTGCAACACGTGAGTCTCTGAAGCAATGTTTAGCAAAAGGGCGGGCTACACATTTCTCGCAAACGTCCGAGAGAGTGGTGAGCGATAATCAAGGGTGTTTAACAGCGTTGCCGGCAGGTAAATGTTGTGCTCTTCGTTATTTTTAGTAATGTTTGAGGATCCGTGTAGGTTTGTACAGGCAAAAATACATTTTGTACAGTTTAAAATTGAGAGAATCTGAATGTCAGATTACTACATGAATTAATAATTAATTTGTCTTCGTTTTGAGTGGTATTTGTTAGCAGGTGGATAATAACAATATTAAGCCTTCCTTTGTAATATTATTCTTTTTAACGAAATAGTTTGGTAAAATCTCGAAAATTAGTTGATTAAGAAAAGGCCGAGAAAATGTACAAGGTAATGACCACAATGCGGTTGTGTTTTTTCCTATTATCTACAGCATGCATTTATTATTATTTATTTAAGATTGATCTGTTAATGGTTTCCTTCTGTTTCTTGAAAGGGAATTCATGTACATGCATATGTCCCAAACTTATTTTATATTTTCAGTTTTGCAGTAAACTACATCAATGGATTATTGGAAGAATTATTGGGGAAATGATCAGATTGAGGAAATTGTATTAGTCAGGCCAGCATAGTATCATATCATATATAATCAACAAGTGAAGCATGTGTGTCACCATAAACAACATTAACTGCTTCAGTGTTTGCTTAATATGAAGGTCTGTGACAGATCTATCTTTAAATTTTGTGCAACACCCTTCCAACCAATCTCATTGCTTCCTTGTAGTCCTTAGATACTGGAGATTGGGAAGTTGATTCTCGTCAAGCCTTCTGGTCCATAGCCTCAGCTGAAGGGACAGTCTGCCATCATGTCTGATGGAGGTGATGAGAACAGCACTCATCCATTTAACATGACCGATGGTGGACATGCGAATGTGACAGAGGGGTGCGAGGGGGTGAGCGCAGACTTCCAGTACCTGCTTTTGCCGATAGTGTACAGCCTGGTCTTTGTGCTGGCGATGGCAGGGAATCTGACTGCGCTGGTGCACTTCCTGCGCACCCGGACGGTCACGCAGCCCTCACACATCTTCCTGGTCAACCTGTGCATCATCGACCTCCTCTTCGCCCTCACCTTACCCTTCAACGTGGCCTACCACGCCCGCCACAATGACTGGCCCTTCGGAGAGGCCATGTGCAAGGTCAACGGCGCCCTCTTCTTCGGCAACCTGTACGGCAGCTCCCTCTTCCTCATGCTCATCTCGCTGGACCGCTACCTGGCCGTGTCGCATCCGCTGCGGGCTCTGCGACTACGCAGCCCCAAGTACCGCATCCTGCTGTCCTGCATGGTAAGACTCCCCACTCCTATATCCCATATTCCTTACTGTAATAATCTTATTAGCAGGCACACATTAATCTGGCTTCACAGTTCCCCCTTATTACATAGATTCTATCTACACTATTAACAGTAAATTATTAATTTATTTATTATTATATAATAATAGTCTAAGGGAGATTGTGGCATGCATGCAGTCACCTATACTTGTTCTGGTGCTGGACCAGAGGATCTCGATCAGTTATAGGTTCAAATAACATGCAAGCAAGCTCCTCTGATGCCACCCACTGTGATGTCACTGAGGGGTGATTAAATGAACAGTTTATGGTGAATAAGTGAGATGGTTGCGGAGCTGTGCCGCAGGTGTTATATGGACCAGATAGTTGGCTCGGTGCATTCCATGCTGAACATTCTCCGTCGTTGAAGCTCCAAGTGTTCTGATTTGCTGGTTCATTATGAACGTTCTCAGAGAGGCGTAGTCTAAGACAGAACATTCATGGAACAGGAATGCAAACAGCACTGGAACCTCCTGATACCAACCAAGACCTCCTACATGGAGGACAGAAGGAATGCAGGAGCTGAATGTTGTAATAGAATGTCAGGCCGTACCATTGCGTTTGTGTGCCATGTACCCTGAGCACCCTTCCCTGCTGCCTTCCTTGATGCAGGTGTGGGCAATCCTGGCCTCAGTGATTCTGTACCTCACCCTGAGAGGCCCCCTCACTCGCCCTTTCCCGGAGACGGGCCACATCGCCTGCATGGAGAACTTCTCCTCTAAGTCATGGCGCGGACGGATCTCCTCCG
Organism: Megalops cyprinoides; assembly: GCF_013368585.1. Classification (NCBI taxonomy): domain Eukaryota; kingdom Metazoa; phylum Chordata; class Actinopteri; order Elopiformes; family Megalopidae; genus Megalops; species Megalops cyprinoides. The sequence continues at coordinate 6,599,610 of NC_050598.1, forward strand.
TCAGCCTCCTGGCGGCGGTGATCGGCTTCTTCATGCCGTTGCTGGCCATCGCCACCTGCTACCCACTCATTGCTTGCAAGCTGCTGGAGCAGGGGCGGGGCGTGGAGGACGGGGGCGGGACGGGGGCGCCGCTCTCCGCGCAGCACGGCTCGGGGAGGCTGCGGAAGAGGGCCCTGCGGATGGTCCTGCTGGTTCTGGGGGTCTTCCTGCTCTGCTTCGCCCCCTACCACCTCAACCAGCTGGTGCACACCTTGGGCAGGATGGGCGTGTTCGCTGAGTGCCCGCTGATCCGCTTCACCTATCCAGCGCGCCGCGTCGCCATGGCCCTCTGCAGCCTCAACTCCTGCTTGGACCCCGTTGTGTACTGCCTGGCCTCTGAGAGCTTCCGCTGGGGGCAGCGAACCAGCAGGAGCCGCATGCGGGGACTGCCCCTGGGGCTGGGCCACAGGCGTCAGGCAGGCAAAGGCACCACTGAGGTCGCTCGGCCGGAGCATGACACACAGAAAGGGGTGGTTCTGCAGAGTATCAAATCTCCAGCCCACTGACTTTAGGACTGCCCTATAAGCCCTTTACCTATACGGTATGTAATAAAACAAAAATAGATATAATTGTTTTAGCTGGAAAAACATGAGACATTTTGGCACCTCTGGCAAGGTGCCCAGTGACTGTTATGATAGAACCAACTGGATTATAATTCATGATAAAATACAGTTCTCTCTTGAACAAATGTTTAATGTGTATTGCAGTATAATAGACTACATTAATTTGTTGACTGTGATGCTTGGGAGAACACATGTTATGTTTGGCTGTTATGTCTCCTCGATTGCAAAGATGATTTTGTAAGATACTAGGCTTGAACTTTACCCTATTTTCCTTGGTGTTGTTGTCTTGCTTTATATTTTTCACCAAAGAGTCCATAGTATTGTTTATTTCTAGAATATATTGCCAAAGTGGTGAAAATGCTTCTGTATATTTGTATTTCAGGTGTAAAATATATTTGTAACTGTATTTGTATATTTACTTTATTCATTTTATGCTTTCAGGTTGTGTAACTTTTAAACATTTGTTTTAATATTTACATTTTAACGTGTACTTGTAGATATTATACGTGTACAATATCTGAACTATTCGGAAGTTTTCTTCTGTACATGATGTACAGTAATCATCATTTAATAAAATTTTAAAAACACAAAACTGAACTGACCCCGACGTGATTTGAACACGCAACCTTCTGATCTGGAGTCAGACGCGCTACCGTTGCGCCACGAGGTCTACGAGTGAAGGTGGACGGAACATTTTATTATAGCAGTAGCATCTACGATAGACTGCTATTTATATGTTTGTTCTTAAATAATCAAGTCAGTTCCATACGCCTTGTATCTACCAGCGTGATCCGTTATTTGTTTGATGTCGACACTTCCGTCGACGTCAGTACAAGCGGCTCAGACTGTAATGGCAGGTAATAATAACGAGCCAGCTAAACTGATACGAGCTATATCAGTTACAGACGTTTTAATTAAACTTAAAATATTCAATTTTCAAAAAAGTTGTGTGACTTGTATTGCAAGTTAGCTATTCAGCGGACTAGCTACCTTTCTCTAAATGTAAAGTCATGTGCAATAGAGACGCTTTATTAACCTAGTTAGCGGTTATTGGTGAGCTAGTGTGTTAGGTTGAGCTAGTGTTACAAGCGAGTGCAGTTATTGTTTTGTAAAATTAAAGGAGAAAACGCGCGAAGTGTGAAGTAGCTGGCTGGCTATGTGACTCGCACGCGGACTAGAGACACTAGTATTAGTGTCTAGTGTTAATATCTTTGTGTAGAGACAAACGGATGAATATCAAGAGAAAACGTATACGAACAAGTAACGAATATGAACAAGTAAATGGCACAAAATTTGAGTTTTTTTTTCCAGTTATTATGTTTGAATGGTATAGTTACCTACAGAAATAACGTTATGTAACGTAACCTGCCTACAGGTAGCTTGTCTTGTTATCCCACACTAAACACAAGTTGTCAAGTGAAATAGGAGCAGCAGTCTTTGTTGCGACCTTATCGCACGCAGTCTGCTTAACAAACGACGGGAACCAAGTACAGTAAGGTAATCAGATAAGTGTAAACTATGTTTGGCGCACCGTACGAGCACGGAAAACATGCCTGCTATCAAGCTATTTTCCAGCTGCCTCGCTATCTAGATTGCCAGGTCATTTATTTTTTACTTCTCCACTTCCAATCAAAACTTCAGTTTGCAGCAGTGGGGTGCTCTATGAGAGCAAAAATGCATTTTTGGGGCCAGTATTTTCAGCATATTTTATTTACTCTGTTTTATATATTATATTTTTTGATGCACAAGTATATGAGACCAATACAAAGTAAGATTATGTACACAATTCAGCATGAGAAAATGGATATCACCAGCTGTGGCACAATTTCTGCCTACACCCAAATATTTCTAATTGTCAGATACTAATCTTGGCCCAGGTCTCTTTACATAAATTTTATACCAACTTAAAATGTCCACACAGTAACCATCACAACTTACCACAAATTTCCAGTGGTCCCCACCTGTCTGGACAAAGCCAATGGCTCCATCATAGTCATTAAATCTGATCTGTCATAATATATATGGTTTGCTGGTCCTCATACTATCATGATGTTCACAGATACAGTGCCTCATGCCCTCACTCTGAAGTCTTAATATACACATTAATGGATTCATGTAAAAAGAAAATGAAAAAAACGGAGCTTAGGTTAACAACAAGCACAACCTAAATATTCAACCCATCATGACCCTTAAACTCTTCCCCTGTCAAATTCCAAAACTCTTTTAAAAAGAGTAAAAACTCATCACACAGGCTTTGGCCCATGTTGAATGACTGTGAGAGCAGTAGTGTGTGTAGGCTCCAGACCTGAAGAAAGCCGGGGCATTTAAATGTTCCTGTCCCTCCAGGGGGCGCCCTTTGACAAAACCCACGCTCCTCCCACGCACAAAAATTAGTGCTTTCTTGCAATGAATGGTTACAATAAAGTTAACAATACAGCCAAAAGAATGCTTTTGCAATGATTTGTAAATGTGACATATTGCTTTATTAAAATTAAATAGGACTGAGCAGCTGGCAAAATGGAGTGTATCGCCTGGATAGCTTATCATTTTATGGCTGTTTTTTTATTTCATCTGAATGTATCCACACATCTTCTCTATATCTCACTTCATTGGGGCAAGAAATTCCAAGGCGACTGAAATGAATTTAGGGGTGTTTATTAGTGAAAAGGTACAGCATAATGGGAATGGGAAGCAGGTCTGCTTTGGCACAACTTGAAGTCTAGTCCACACAGGCAATCACATCAGCATGGCCATAGGACAGCGCTGAGCGCCCCCCCCCCCCCCCCCCCCCTGACTTTCTTGAGCAGAAGGGGCTGATCCTGGCCAAAGGCAGGACAGAAGATCCTTGGTTCCAGCCAGAGGAAGGGTCAAAGCCAGGTAGAAGACCCTAGAACACTGCCTGGGATGCAGCTGCAGGTTGGAGGAGTGGAGCAAAAGGCAGAGACAGGGGTGGAGGTGGCAGACGCAGACAGCTGATGCAGCTGAAGGGGAAGAAGGTTTATATATATCATTTGCTGTTTTGGATTGGTTTGGACAGAGTAGGTATGGATATAGGAATTTCCTGTCCTCCTGATCTTCATTTATTAAACTTCCATCAGTGGGAAGGTGCACCAGAAGCTATTTAATTCACCAGATCTGCACTTTTTAAGAGAACCCCCATTTCCTGCCTCAGGAACTTAATACCTTAATACCCCAGTGAAAACTGACCTGAAAATTCCCTCTGAATTTAAGGTTTATTACATTGTTATACCTGGAAACACTGCTGAGAATGAAGCTCAAACAGTTACATTTCATTGGTAAATGCATCCAAACCAGCTTGTTGGCTTGTCTCCTCTTCTTTATGTCCTGGGCTGGGTGCACTTTTTCATAAACACATTTAACATGTGGCAAATTCAACTTATTGCTGCCATCTATAGGCAAGTAAAATGCTACAGGATTACATTTTAAGCACATAGTCAAAGTCTGTAAAAACTACTCTTTGATTAAATTTTGTAGTTTCTCCACATTTATAATCTCATTGCTCAATTGAATTGTGAAGAAGCTGACCAATGCGTCTCTCATAACAAAGGGACAAAATTTTACAAAAAATAATTTATGAAGCAGAACCCCCCCCCCCCCCCCCCCAAACAAAAAAAAAACCCACAGAAACCAGCGAGAGAAAGTGCGCAAACAGACAAACAGTCACCACAATTAGAATTTGACCCTTATGAGCAAACATGCAATGAACTTATTTGACCGAGCTCAAACATTGATAAAGCTATAAATGGAAAATTAACACAGGATCCTTATTCACACACAGGCATTTACACAATATGCAATGTGATGGGAACAGATGAAGACCTTCACATCAATCTGTGTGATCTCCAACATAATCACAAACATTCTTTGTTTTTTGTTCATGAATTACTTTAACCGTTAGTTACATTTCACCTATTTGTAAATCTTTACCATATTAAGCCTCTCTGTCCACCCAAATACATATGCCAGTTGCCTCACTGTTTTCAACTGCCAGTTGAATAACTTGCTGCACAAGCAGTGAGTTAATGAAATGGAATGTCTAACAAATCAAAAATGTATCTTAGGACCTCTTAAAACCTCAATCCACTCCTGGAAGCTGTCTCGCCAGAATAAATGTTTGTAATTGACACTTATGACCACTTGAAAATACCCTTCACTTTTCACTTTTCTGCAAGGTCTTAGGGGATTGATATCAATCAATTCTACTGGAACTACACAGTAGTGTGCATTGCACTCAGATGTGAAGCCCTTAAAACTTCTATCTCTATATTCAGTCATCAAAAAGCCTGTGAATTTACCACAGTTTGCTTGTTGTTGCCAAAAATGGACAAAGCATATGTCCTAGTCTACTTGTTTTAGAGGTGTTGCTGTTGATATTCATAATAAAGCAACCAGTGTCAAGACCACGTATCATGAGTTTGTGCAGAAGAAAGGCAACATTGATGTAAATAAAAGCTTTATAGTTCACAGTAGTTTTCTAAAAACCTATTACCTGGAACTGAGAGCTTGCAAACCACATCTTGCTAGAAAGAGCAGCTCTTGGGGAACCCCCAGCTGCTATGGTCTAAAAACCTGCTTTTCCTGCTTGCGCCACTCACCTTCGAGGTTTAGTGCCAGATGTGCGTGCACACCCACAATCCCATGATGGTGGCAGAGCAGGTGATATGACCCCCCGGGTCTCCTAGCTGTGCGCCCTGTCCAGCATCACCTCCTGGTTCTGGGCCCTGAGACACACTGGGTAACAGTATCCCATGGGCTATGAACAGCCCATCATTGGCAGGAACATGAGGACAATATCAATATATATATATATGCACCACCCTGCAATAACCTGTGTGTCTCGTGTGACTCAGGTAAATTGAAGCCGGGGGGGGGGGTGTTAACTTTGGCAGCCTCCCAAATGGAGTAAGCTTTGAGTATGTTGCTGGCTTAAATACAGTTAGTAACATGTCCTAACATACGCACGCAGTGTGCCTCTGGCATGTGTTGTTGATTTTCTGCAACTTGCAAAGCATGCACTGTATATGCCACAAGTGTTCTAACCACTCGGTACACATGGAATAACTATCTGGGTGGAGAGAACTCAGGGAACTGGGGTTACACTACAACCATTGTGCCTCTCATACGTTTCCTGGCCAGTTGAAGAGCACTCAATGGAATGCCAAGAGGTCACAACCGGGGAGCAAACCTTTCAAAATAAATAAAAAATACAAATTTCTACATTTTGAAAGATATACAGTAAGTGGCATGCTGCATCCCATCTATACTAAGCTGTGAGGCAAAAGCTGATGCATATAAGAACACGGTCAATCAGCAAATCGGGTGGAAGAATTGATTTGATTGTAGAATTATGAATAAATCATGGTTAGATTTGATGACACGTTTTCAGATGTATGGGATGTGGCACATTTCTTAATTTGGGGATTATTGGTCATAGGGTGCGATGTTGGATTTTTCCTCTTAAGATATTTTAAGTGATGAAATGAACTATATTAGCTGCGTTTAAATCATGGCAAATGCGAAATACGTTTTGCTCATTAAACTTCTGACACCTGTCACGAATGCTAGCAGCCATTTTGTTCTTGTTCCTCGGTTACTGCAGCTTTGCAGGTATATTTTTGTTGTTGTAGTTACATACGGCATCATTGGTGACATTTGCCTTGTATTAAAGCGCGTGCTGAAATTGATGTGATTTTGTCGCACTTGGCAGCCAATGAACTTAATCCTGTATGTCGTATTTATGGCTGCAGTGAGAAATTTTGATGCGTCCATCAGAAACGACGGTCTTCTCCCGCTATGCTCCGTGTGCAGTTTATCTGCAGTGCCGCGCAGCTGGCATAGAAGCAGTGGTGCGTTAAATCGTTCACCTACAGATGCGGCGGATATGGTAATCAACAGTTATTTCTTGTATGAGAAAGCCACAGAGTCGAAAGCGTGGATCCTGTCGCAAATGTTGTGCATGAACGGTAGCACCACTGCAGACATAATACCGATAAAAAAAGCGCACGTAAGGATATAAGGCAAGGTAAGTCTGTGTGCTACTCTACATTTCTGCGCGGAAAGAGTACCGGTTCCTTTAACTGAAATAAATTTTGCGTAGTGACAGCGTGCTACTGTATTGCCGTTGTACCCTCGTTCAAGCTACGGTACCTCGGTTGTGGTGATGGATTTTTGAATACGTCTTTAGAAAAGTTGTCGTGGGAAAGGGCGTCGTGCAAACAGAAATACAAATAACATCGGCTAAGGTATTTGTGTTGGGTACATTGCCGCTTTAAAGTTGAAAGCACATCCGCCTCCACTTTGCTGCATTTACCGCCGTTGTATTCCAAGCACGCTTGGACCAAATGTGAAAAATTAAAATTAGAAAGAAGGCAATCGAAACCGAACGGCATGGGGCTACTTTATACACACCGAATAAGACATCTATATACCATGTCATAGATCGACGAAGGAATAATTCCGGAAAACCGAAGCACAGCTACAGCTCTATTATTATTATTATTATTTGTTTTGGTTTGTTTTTTTAACACTGTGTGTCCATATAATGATAATTGTATGCATTTGTACGGAGGTCTTCACCAGCACCGTTACGTGTACTTATTGATTAGAAATGTATTCGATGTATTCATTAGAATTGTATATTGATTTTGATGTATCAGATGCATTTCATCAACATTTCATTCTAATGTTTAATGGTTTTATCTCTCTGCTCGAAATGAACCTGGACTGTGATTAAATCTGCCGTGGTCATGCTTTACTTAAATTAGGACTGTGACATTTATAGTGCTCTTTGAGAGGCTGGGGGTGATGCATTATATGGCAGTAAAGGGCGAACATGAAAAAGGGCCATTTTTGACAACAGAAAATATTTTCCTATAGCTGTTGGTATACGTGCCTGTCCTGCATGCTCTTTGGTAGTTTCAGAGGTAGTTTGTAAGTGGCTTCTTGGCTAACTGTAAGTGGCTTTTTGGCTGACTGTGAGTGACTATTTTACTTACTGTTATTGGCTATGTGTCTTTCTGTGTGTTCCTACTGTTAAACAGCCCTTAATGTAATGGAATCCATGCCCAAGCCTTATTGGTGGTCATGGGGTCAAAGCTTATCCCAATTTTCTTGCTTCTGTGCCGTGAAGAAGCTTATCATACAAGTATGCCTCCTGGACTGAATGCCAGCCCAGCTCAAGGCCATATGTTCCATAAGATACAAAATAAATAGATAAATAAATACAACTGAAGTGTCCAGTTTCAGCAGGAAAATCGCACTGCCTCCCAGTCACGAACCATGACTGCTCTGTGTACGGGATAAAGCCAGTACAATGGAGTTACTTGCTGCATGTGATACTGAGACACTTTTACAGCTGTCCAGATCCGTCAAACAACCGTGAACAATTCACAACCTGTCTGAGCACAGTCATGAGTCCAACCTTCAGTACTACACCAATGCACAAAACCTTTACTCATCCAAGCACGAGCAAGCTACATATGTACATATGTATGTATATTTATGTGACAGACAAAGGTTGCTGGGCTGGTGGGCCCTTATCCCAGCAACAGTCTCATGAGTCTTTGCAAGAATCGAAAATAAACTCACAGTTTATGTCAGCTCAGATGAATAACTAAAATACAGTTTTCATATTTCCAGACCCTGTTGATTTTGAAAAGTTATCAGCTACATGAACTGGAGTACTGAAATTCATGGGAATTGTGATGTTCATGTTGTTTTTTTTTGATATAATGTGTTTAAGTTTATGGATGTGATGCATACTGCACATTATCTGAAAAGCTTGCAAAGCAAAATCCGTTGTGCACGCAGTTCATATTTAAAGATTAAGGATGTGAAGGTTTCTTGTCGTTGTTCCGTTTGTCACAGTTAAAAAAAAAAAACAACCAATCTGCGTAGTGTCTGCGTAGCTGACATCCTTTTTATTACTTTGATCTGCCAAAGAGCAGATACACATAAACACGCATGCACACAGTCACTCATACACAAACATACCCATGCAAGCATGCATCTGGTGCATCTTGAGTGTATCTTTCTCTATCTAACCAATGTGCAGTTGATTTTGCCTTTCTCTCCATCTCCCTCTTTAGTACTTCCTTCCTCCCTTCTTCACTTTGACCAAAAGGGTAATTTTGTCATTGCAGCAGGTTGTGGTCGTAGCTAAAGGAACTAAACAGTGTAGAGTAAAAATCATCTCTGGGTTACTCCTCTCTGCTTATTATTGGAGACTTTGAGTGCTCTGGCTCTTGTTGGGTGAGTCAGTGTTCCTCCCTGCCGGAGTGCTCCTTCGGTCTCAGTTCCACTTAAATTCAGGGCGAGTGTCTCTCTGTTCCTTTTCTGCCTCTCCCATCTCAGCCCCATCCAACCTGCATACAAATCTCCCTCTTTTGTCTGTACAGCTGCCTGTTTCACTCAGTTACTTGAAAACACTTTTTTTGAAGCGCTTTGCTAACTGTGACTGCTGATTAGCTGTTTGCTAAACAGTCTGCAAATTGAGTTAAATCACGTATGAAACAAAACTGCTTCAAAACACCATGGTAGATATGAAGCCAGGATTGTTACTTTCAGGATTTTGATCTAAAACAACAAATATGATTAAGTCATCTCAAAATCTGCAAGTTGGCCTTCCCTGATAGAGTATTTTGGGGGCCTGATACCCAATGTTTGCATAGCCTTTCCTGTCAATTCAAATATGGTATATATGCTTGTTTTTCTGCAGTTTTGGGGAAAAAAATACATTTCTGGACAGCGCTGCCTCATGTTTTCCCCAGAAACACAGCTACCTAACTTCAGTCAGAAAAACCTTTCTGACCCCAATAAAAACATTTACATGGCTTGTACTTCCCACTCCCAAGGTACTGCTATACAACCTGACACAGTATAAAAGCAAGCATATGCCAGACGTGAGCAAAATTACACTAACCGAAAAACGCTGAGGGCCTTAAGCCTCTTTACGGGTGTTCAATTTGTCACATTCACAAGTTTAGGATTCAAATGCATTTAGCCTTGATAAAAATTTGTATAGATGTAACCTACCTAGGTATGCAAACTGTGTAGAGCAGGTGAACAGTCCTTTAACAATTCTCTGTCAGTTATCATGCCTTGGGCTCGTTAGACTGCATCTCATTCGGTTTCATTTTCAGGCACCGGCTCACGTCATATTTACCACTTGTGTTTTTGTCTGCATCTCCGTTCATTTTGGAATTCTATGTTATTTTCCATGAGTGTGGGTAATTGTTTTTTATAGAAATAGAATAGACAATAAGTGAAAGAATGTTCTAGAAATGTTCTAATTTTAAGCAGTGTGTAATGGTTTAAAGACCAGTGACACCTGTGCTCTGACTTTCACACTGCTAATCCCTGCTCAGTGTAAATATAAACTGAATTTATCACAGCCAAACATGGGTTTCAGCAACAGGGGCCACTTTTTTCTCAACCACTGTATTAGCAGGGGTGTGCCCTCGTGCTCCAGATTTAATTTTATCCATGCATATTTTGTGCTGTTTAAAGTGATAAATGGTTTTGGTCCACTGACTGGTGTTCATACATGAATATGTGGAAGGTCTGTGTAAATGTGCACTGAATTTAGCATGATTGGTTGTCATTTTAACCTTCAAGTGACAGCCTTTCTTGAGAACTTGGAAATCAAACAGGCCACGGTCTGTGATTTCACCACCGATAAGTTAGATAAGTAAGCCGCTGACTACTCAGCATTTATGTGGACACTACCACTCCCCCTTTCTCCTTTAATTTGAATCCAGTACTCGCTATATTAGTAAAGATGACATGGTGAGCCACTAAATAATGGCTTTGCGACAAATATTTCCTGGCTGTTGTAAGAACAGACATAAACCATCTGTTGGACTAATGTTTTAGCTTGGCATAACATGATTTTCACTGTCAAAATAGGGGTCAGATTTGGCACATATTCAAATTTATCAGTTATATGTGCAGATATGGATGGTTAAACAGGTCTTGTCCATTACAAACATTGACTGGTCAAGTCAGGTGTGAAAGTCAGGGAGCCACGTGACTGTCTTATCTCTGCCAAAATGGCTTGGGTGAGTCAGGTGTGAAAACCAATGAGCTATGTGTCTGTGTGCAACAGATGCTCCTGTGAAAATACCAGCTGCAAGTGAAGATTAAAAACCACACCAGTTCAGAATTCAGATTTGTGCCCTAATTTAGACCTGTCGCATGCCTAGCATGCAGAATCTCTCTCCCTTCCAGGGTGAACTCTGTATAAATAATATAAGGCCTGTAATTTAAAGTGATGTTGTACTAACAGATCCTCGTCAGCTTCTAGCTTAACTTAAAGGTGATGAAAGTATTGTTTGTTTGTGAACATAATTGCCACACATTACTGTTCTGTTTTCTATTTCAAATATAAAACAATATTTGGTTTTTATTTCACAAAAAAAACCAATACAAAAAAGAACAATAAATACATCTGAAATCTTTTTTCACTGTGATTTTATAAGTTTTTATTGTACTTCTGGGTCCTTTATATCAATAAATCTTTCTAAACCAGATTTATTTTAATCAAAGTTGATATGGCTAATAGCATCTGTCAGATAAAACTATAATTATCTACACGATATGTTATGCATATGTGTCTAACAAATTGGCGTGTTTGTTATTTTTAATCCTTATTTTGTCGAAGATGTTGGGCCAGGCTAAAACCATTGGTCTTGCAAATGGTGTGTCCTTCCGCATACAGCAGCTGGATAAGTGGCATTTTAACTCTATAAACCCAGCAGTAAATAAACATATTTTAGGGCAATGTTGCTCACCCAGTGCTGGGTGAGAAATTATTGCTTCAGTGTCTTTCACTCCTTTAGTGGTGTGTCTACATGGATATCAAACTGGAATGTGTCTGCTTAACACATTGCTTGGCATCTGTGCATTTTAACATGCGCACTGTGCCGTATCTGTCATATATTTTAAAATGTAAATGGCAGGAATTTATGCGTTTAAATCGTTTTAATTTCTAGCCACAGGTTAGAATCGGATTGGGAGTAATGCATGTGAACGAAAAAGACAGACAGATTTAGATCAAACAGACAACGTGCGGAAAAGAAAGCAGATCATGAATAAGCACACTTCTTAATAAGAAGAAAAAACAACTGTGTCAATAAACTGTACATCTCACTGTACGTGTAGGGAGACAGCCCTTAGTGAATCCCATTGTTAAAATGGCAGTTGGATTGTGTTACGATTTCATGTAAATCATAGCACAATCATACCAGTTTCAGTTCCGTTTTTTCTTTTGCCCTGAGAGATCTGAGCTGATACTGAGTTTCTGGGCAGGCTATAGCTATTTGCCTATACAGGGACATCTGTGTTCAACTGTTTCCCTGTGCAGGTACCAGTCTTGGGTTAACCCAAACGTAATCATTGCTGTTGTGTCACAAGTGCGACATCTGTTGTATTTTTTGTAAAATTGCAGCGACAGAGTGCATGTTTGTTTTTACTGAGCAGATTAATATATTTGTAGAGTAATTTAAGTTTATGAACACCGACTGCAGACAGTTTCACGACTCACACGTTTAATTCACTGCAAAATCAAATGATTTCTGCATGCTTCTGATTCTCGAGACCGGTAAGCTCAAAATTAAGCTTACACAGACAAATATATCAGACGTGTATAATCTTTTCACTGTTTGTATTCTTGATTCTGTTTCCAAAGGACGTAGATACCCAACTGACCAGTCACGAGCATGCCTAGTCATGAGATGAGTTGTCAGATTTCGTTGTTGATCATCTTTAATTTCCTTTCCTCCTGTTGTGCCATATTTTATTTCCTTTCAGCTGTTTCCTACAATTGTTTTCCATCGTTTGAGTTATGGGAGAGCCAGGCTCCCTAAATAAGATTAAATATCCAAAATGATCATTTGGACGGGTTGGATAACATCAGTCTCTACTTTCCATATTAGACCTGTTACTTCTCAAGGAACGGAACAATAGACATTCCTGTTCATTGTTCTGTTCTTTGAGAAGCAATAGGCCTAATATTATTTTATTTAATTATTACTGTAACAGCAGTTATTATGTCGATCCTTGCAGTGTGAAATGTGACTCATTCTTTGTGATTCTCAGAGGTGAAATTAGAAACTACGGTTTGGTTTTTATCATGTTTTTTTTCCGAACATTTGGCAGCTAGCTCAGGCGGATATTCTAGAGTGTCTTTCGATTTCACAGTTCATAGGCCAAGTTCAGTGTTCCACCGTACAGTTGATACGTTTCCCTCGCAATGCGTATGTCACAATGACATTATTGTTTGGAGGCATTCGGGAAACCGATTCCTGTAGGAAAAGGGAGACAGAGGAGGATTAAATGATTGGAGATAGTCCTTGTTTGGACACCTGTATGAAAGGGGGAAAGGGGATGAGATTTATTGTTGGAGGTCAAAAAGTCATTTCAGGCCTAATACTTATTTCTATGACCACATCAAAAAAGGTCTGTGCTGAAGCAGAAACGATACAAAGTATTTTGATCAGTGTTCATATTTAAATTGTATTTTGGGAGGTGAAAGCCACTTCACGTGACTGTATGATTTTAATTTTAAATAGGCTCATTTTAAAAATATGAGAGGGAAAAAAGGGAGTGACTGTGAACTGTGAACTGCTGTTACAAATGAGCTTTGAATAAGACATGATGTTTTAATTTTAGTATACAGCACACACCATGCCTTAAGTAGCAGAAAGTATATTGAGCAGAAGGGCTCCTTGTAGATAAACACATCTTTAAAAAAACAGTTTATAATGGAAGAAACAGTTGAAGGAATACAGACTTTTAAAAAATGTATCCATATAAGAAAGACATTTCAGAAGGAACATGTTGTAATTGGAAAAAAAAAAATATGTCAAAGGCACAAGTGCGTGGTTGGGGTTCCAAAGAAAGAAACTGAAGCACTTCCTTTGAAATGAAGCATTTACTGTGGCATAAAAGAACGTCAAAGCAATCAGGCACAATGAGGGGAGTGGCTTCAGTGCATTAAAATTAGGGAGGGGCTGTTGCTTTAAGGCAAGGAGCACATTGCAGCTGCAGACACACTCAACAGCTGCTGTGTTATGAGTGTCACTGATGTCAATAAAACAAGCAAAGGGTGTGTTTCCACTGGTAATTTCTACTAGCTTCAGAAACAGGAAGGTAGCTGGCAAATCAGTTTTAACCTAACCAAATGACACGTTTTACACATTAGAAATACAGACATGGTGTAGCGAAGGGCGAGAGCAGTCACCCCGCCCGGCCTTGAACCCGGGTCTATGGGGTACCAAACATGCAACTTTGACCGCGACGCCAAAGAGCCAGGCTCATTGGTATGGCAGTCAGAGCGCCTACTCAACCGTAGTGACGGCACTCCGTCACACTGCCCTCCCCTTCGGGAAGCGCGTCCATGCGCTTCACGCACCATGGCATCCCTTATGCATTCTTTTGCCATACTTCTCCCATCCCAGGGTGCCCCACTCACCAGTGCTTCACCCATCTCTGGGGTCCCTCACACTGTGCTTCACCCATCTCTGGGGTCCTTCACACCGGGGTCAACCTAACCTGGGGGTCCCTCGTACAGCTCACACACCAGGCACACCTCCGATGGCCTCGCAGCCAGCCATCCCACTTCTGACACCATTTGTGGCAAAGGGCAAGAGCAGTCGCCCCGCCCGGCCTTGAACCCGGGTCTACGGGGTACCAAACATGCAACTTTGACCGTGACGCCAAAGAGCCAGGCTCGTTGGTATGGCAGTCAGAGCGCCTACTCAACCGTAGTGACGGCACTCCGTCACACATGGGTTAGACTGTTCTGGGAGATAGGAAGTAAGAGAATGAGTATCCACAACAGGAAGAATACTGGCAGAAGCATTGCAGAAGATTCAAATCTGACAGTATCTAGTTACCAAAAGGAAGCAGAGAAAAAGCAACCAGGATGTGAAAGTACAAGAGTAACAGGAGCCAAAGGATGTTGTACGGAAACTGAACAATGCTGATCGTGCTGTCATCAAGCTAAGCGCAGTCCCACCCAGTGGCCACACCCTTTTCCCACAGTCTGCCGGGGTGTCCCGTGGCTTTCCGGGGGATCGTGCATGCTCGGTCTGCACAGACTGCGTGTTTAAGATGCAGAGCAGGCGTTTCCTGTTTGCGTGGTGCACATGAGGTGTCTGAGGCCGCCGAACCCGCTGAGAGCGATGACCACACGCTGAGATGAAGCACAAGCGAGAAGCGTGTGAAGCAACTCGTGCTCGCTTACCCTGAAAATGCCCTCGCAGTGGTGCAGAATCACACGGTCGGAGAAAGCCCCAGTCCGGAATAGGAAGTTTCGGTTATCCCCTTCGGTTGTGCATGCTCCCTTTTAGAAATGAACAGAATTTTATGTCAAACAACTTTGTGGCTTTCAGAGGCCTAAGCGAAACAGAATGACCTGTATCTGTTTGTCATGCAGCAATTGGTAAGAGGTAGAAAAAGAAGCCCTATTTTTTTTTTGTAATAATGCAGGATTTACTGTGACGGCCCACACATTTCAGTCATAAACAATACTGACACAACTTAAATTGTTACATTGCCAAATGAGCAGAAGGATTAATGGGAGTTGGAATGTTTTGCTCCTTTAAAAGCCGTGAGTTGTTTTTTTGGCATTCAGTGTTCCAATGGTTTTTAAGATTACCACCATACTGTCTCTCACTGTCACACAAATTTTACCCCTTTGTCATCACACAGATCATGTCAAGCCCCCTTTGACTCAAAATGAGCTGTTATGTCATCAAATTACATCCACTTCCTGTGGTTTTGGCTTTCACTGTTGTCCTCTTACGGTTTGTTTCAGGGCACATTCAAGTCTCTGTCAGAAATGTACCTGCTGCTTCCCGGGTTGGCCACCAGATGGCCAGATAATCCTCTATGTCTTATTTAGTTGATGTCTTTCACCTGTGTTAATTAATCATTTTTACACCTATGTTCTACTGTTTACACCTGTTATTTAAGCCTAGCTCTTTTCATGTCTCTGCTCATGTCTCTCTTCAGTTGCCATGCTCATGCTGTAACTTTCTTTTCTTTGAACCAGACCTTCTGTGTCTCAAATAATCTCTGCATTTGGGTTCACCCTGTTCCATATCACAGTCTTGCTCTTCAGTTCAGACTGACGCTGCTTTTTCTGGCGCCTTACCCATCTCCTTCCCACTCTCCTCCCCTCTTAATTCCACCTTCTCTGGTCTGGCTTTCTAGTTACCCCCCCCAGGACACAGGGGCAGCAATGGACCCAGTTGGCCGGCGGTTCCTTCTGCGACGTTGTGCTCTGCGCTGGGCGATCTGCATGGGGCTCTTTGGCTTGGTCACAGGGCTCCTGTACTCCCTCTACGCCGAGAAGAGGGTCCCCATCACCCATTCTTTCTGGGGGGTCCAGGCCCATACCCGCCAGCGGTCCAGGACCCAACTGCCAGGTGGTGCAATCACAAGGACTCCTGGGACACCCATCTCCAGGCACCCCCAGAGCCCCCCAGCGGGTCAGCACCACCATGTCCCCCTTGACTCCTCCCCCAATGCCACATTGGAAAGGGGCAGCAGGCTCGGGAGGCAGAAGGGGGAGGGACTTCTCTCCCGATTGGTGCCCTGGCCTGTCAGTCAGATGGTGGGGAAGCTGCTCCATGGACAGCCAAGACAGGACAGAGGCAGAGGCGACTCCAACTACAATGTTTTTGGACAGCGCTCCATGGAGGGGCAGGTGTGGAATGAGGACATGTCGAAGTCCATGCTGGGAGAGAGACTGAAGAAGGTTTTTCAGAACTACCAGGTGAGGAAAAGGGCAAAGGAGGAAGAGAGGGATGGCAGTGGGAAAGGGAGAGGGGGAAAGACAGGTGGCTGAGAAGAGACTGGACTATAAAGGGGAGCATCAGGAGAGAATATGAGAAGGAGAGGAATTTAGGGAGAGATGGCTGACAGAGGACAGTCTGTTTATAGGGGAGGATCAGGAGAAAGAGAAAGATGCAGGGACAGGGAGGGATAGACGAAGGAAGATGTTATCGATGGGGGAAGAGGTTATCGAGGGGGATGTGGGAGAGATGTAGACAATAACTGACTGATGGATATTTGGGTAAAGAGAGATGAATGAATAAAGGAATACAGCCAAAGGAAGGGAAGGAAAGAATAGTGGATCCTCAGCTATTCACCATTTGAACACAGTCCACATTTGTAAAATTGTGAACAGCAAAACCCACTCACATACACATAGCTGCGTAGAGAGGCTTTGTCCCATATGTGTAGCTGTCCAGAGAGGCTTTTAAAGAAACGCATGAGCTTCTCATGGGTTGGCTATTCTTTTTTCATATTTCACATATCAGACTGTGCCTGTCTCTCTTTCCTTCCCTTCTTCTCCACTCTGTCCTCCTTTGCCTCCTTCTGTCCTGGCATCTCTGCATATCTCTGTTGCTCCCCTCCCCCCCCGGTGACCAGGCCATGAACAAGTACGGGGTGCAGTTCCAGGGAAACGGGGATGCAGGATCGGGTCACCGTAAGCTGAGCGGCCCAGAGCTCCTGTGCCGACTCAAAGGGAGAGTGAGGGTCAGCACCCTGACCTCTGACCTTGCGCCCTTCTCAGAGCTCCCCTGGGGCTTCCTGCTGCCTCCACAAGCTCTTACCACTGACCTGGGGCTTTTCAAGACTTGTGCCGTCGTGTCGTCAGCGGGGTCACTGAAGCATTCTGGGCTGGGAAGCGAGATCGGTAAGGCAGGCCCCTCTCCCACTCACCCACCACACCACACCCCCTCATCCACCACGCCCAACTAATGGTAATGCGCTTTAAAAAACACATGGGAGTTGTGTAGAACCATGTCTGCATATGCCATGATTTTGTTGGCTATGTGATGTGCAATATTTTAATTGAATGTTCACTGGAAATCTCTTTTCATACATTTCACATATAACATATTTTCATATAATGATGTCTGCTTGTATTCCCATATATTTTAATGTGTAGCTTCTTGTATGTTTTAATTGTGTGAGACTTACTTTATGGAGGAGCAACTTTGATGCAAAGCTAGTTTCTGTGCCTACAAAGAACTCTAAATCTAAAATCTAAACTTCCTACCCATCCCCCATCCCGCACCTGCTTTCATACTGTTGAATGACACATTTTCAGATGGGGTTCCTTATCTGTTGCTGTGCGCTGTGTATGGGGGGCAGGGACGAGCCCGAAACACACAAAAACATCTTCAAATGCTCCACTTCCTTCTCACACGCGGGCATCAGATGCCACTGTTGATCCGAGCACCTCTCACGGTCTCTCTACGAAACCCCCTAAATAGCTTGTTGAAGGTTCCGCCTTAACAAGTTTCTCGACATCGATTTTTTCCAGAAATGCTGTGGAAAAAAACGATGTCGAGAAACTTGTGAAGGCGGAGCCTTCACCAAGCTATTTAGGGGGTTCCGTAGAGAGACCGTGAGAGGTGCTCGGGTCAACAGTGGCATCTGATGCCACTCAGAAGGCTCCCCGGTGCAGGCAACAGCAGTCGGGGTGTTAAATTATGGTTTGACACCCTTGTTTTGGTTTCCAAACTCCCGTTCTCTCTACATCTACCCTTTGGTCCTTTCAAATATGAATTGGAACAGCCAGTCAGCACAGAGCATCTGCCATGATATTGTTTATAGCGACTGTACTACAGTATGTTATAGTATGGGCAGTCATCTCGTGGCAGTCACTAGGCCCAACTGT
This sequence comes from Megalops cyprinoides, assembly GCF_013368585.1. Lineage (NCBI taxonomy): Eukaryota > Metazoa > Chordata > Actinopteri > Elopiformes > Megalopidae > Megalops > Megalops cyprinoides. The sequence goes on from NC_050598.1 coordinate 6,617,931, forward strand.
TTCAGTGCATGGAAGAATTAAGGTCAAGGAATACAAAGCCATTCTGGGTGAGCAGGTGCACCCTGTGGTGCAAACATTTTATCCTCAAGATGTTCCCATATCCAAGACAATAATTCCCTGTGCACACTGCTGAACAGATACCTTCCATGGTCTTCCCAGCCACCAGATCTAAACATCACTGAAACTTAATGGGAATTGGATTGAAGCTGTTCTGAAGGGTGGTCCAACTCCTTATTAGCTAATAAATATTCATATATTGCTTAGTGTTTCCATTATTTCATCTGCCCCCGTACATATAACATATATGTGTGAAAGCAGAAAGTCAGAAGGTGTCCTGCAGTTGCTGTTTGCATCATCTTGGTGGGCAGTGTTATTAGCACAAATAAGTACACCAACCAGACAATTGAAATGAGTTTTGTGAAATGACAGTTCACACAGCATCCAGCACAATCTCCTCTGACTTCAATACATTTTTTCCAGTCATGTTCCGGTGGTGAAACTCCCCTCGTTGTAACACTCCCACCCCTTTCCCTCCTCCAATACACACACATTCACATACACTCCTACATACATACACTGAAATACACATGCACACACCCACATACTCACACACATACATTCATACCCGCATGCACACAGTTGCATGCCACTCACTTTATCATCATCAAAGTCTCTTCCACATCAGCGACGCTGGTGGGGGTGAGTTTGGGGCGGGGCTATGTCACAGTTCTGTGTTGATTATTGCCGGTGGATGCATTCGGCACGTTTTCACCTCCGTGGCCGTTGCCTGCTTTGCAGACCTGCACGACGCGGTGCTGCGGTTCAACGCCGCCCCCACGGCGGGTTACGAGAAGGATGTTGGCACAAAGACGACCATCCGCCTCATAAACTCCCAGGTACCCAGTCCCGCCGCTAGGTCCGTGCGCCTCCTGCGAGTCTCACGGCTGCAGGCTGTGCGCCATCAGAGGTGGCAGGATTGCAGGCGCCGCGGCCAACCTCGCTCACAGCTGCAGAGTGCGCAAGCATGAGTGCATGAACAGACAAATGAATGAAGAAACCACTCGATGCTAATTCAGCTTACTCACAACTCCTTTCACTATGTTGCTGTGATGCTGCAGCTGCTTGATTTGAACCTTAAATTACCAGGTAATGTTACTGCAGCACTGCAGAAATGTTGTGAGGGCGTTGTGTCGGTTGTGAGGGTGAAGAGCAGATGGCTGATGATGTAGATTATCATACATTTTAATACTGCTGTACTCTAATGCTGTACATTAATGTTTGCTGATGCTGTGATGAATAGTTATTGTTAGCGATACTGACATCAGTTAATTGTAGGTGATGTAGTGACCATTGGGCATCTGCAGGTCATGTAACGAATGACCCAACCTGAATGTTTGCAGGTGATGGCATCAGATGACCACTACTTCCTGTCCAGCGCTCTGTACAACACGGGGATCCTAGTGGCCTGGGACCCAGCCCCTTACTCTTCTGACCTGAACGAGGTTTGTGAGCAAAGCTCTGATGCTTAACTGCCCACTTCCTCTGATTACCTAATCTTTAACCTTGACTGACCACAGTGCCTCTGAGGACATCGTGCATAAGATGCACAAACCCAGAAACAGAAAGCAGCTTCATGCAGAGCATGAGTGGTGGCTCTAGACATAAGCTTAATGAAATGAATAATAATGAGGCCGTAATAATAGCATAAAGGGGTATTAATAACAATAATCGTCTGTGGCAAGTCAGACCCACACATACTTACTTACACTGATGAAAAAACAAACCTACATACTGACCTATACTGATCCATAGCTATTTAAACTGAGTTATACTGACATAAACCTATGTATACTCACTTAAACTGACCCAAATCTACATATACATACTTATACTGATGAAGCACATATCTTCTTATTCCAGTGTAAACCTATATATACTGATCTATACTGACCCAGAACCACATAAATGTAGTTATACTGATCCAGACCTAGATATACTGACCAATACTGACCCAGACCTACATAAATTTAGCTATACTGACCCAGGCCTACTTAAATGTAGTTATACTGACCCAGACCTACATACACTAACCGATATTGACCCAGACCTACATAAACTTAGCTTTTCTGACCAAGGCCCACATATATCCATTCCTGTCACTCTGACTGTGCACACTGTGTTTCTCTATCTCTCTGCCCACCCCAGTGGTATAATAAGACAGATTACCCGATATTCCAGCAGTACCAGAAGTACCGGAGCATGCACCCCAAGCAGCCCTTCTACATCCTGCACCCACACATGGAGTGGCAGGTGTGGGAGCAAATCCAGGACAACATGGCCGAGCCCATCCAGAGGAACCCGCCCTCCTCCGGCCTGCTGGGTATGCCCCACTACCACAGATACTCTACGTCATAACCAGATATTCAGCTCCTGCGTTCCACATATCCTCCATGGTCCAGGAGGTGCTTGGTGGGCACCTGCCTCTCTTTGAAAGGTCCCTGGCTCTCTTTTCCTTTCTTTCTGCCCCTTTTCTCTCTGTTCCCCTCCCTTTCTCTCTCCTCTCTTTCTCATTCTCTGTTCTCATCCTCGCTCATTGTCTCAGTTAAGTCTCAGTGGTTCATTTATTGGAACTGGGTAACAAAATACACACGTGTGTGCCAAAGCATAGTGATCGACTGAAAAAATCACAAGTAGCAGTTAACTTCCACTACTGCAATTTGACTACCATTATTGGTTTGACAAAAAAATTGGGGCAGGCAGGACTAAGCTTTATATTTTTTTAGCTTTGTGGTTTTAATACATAGAGTTAATATAGCTATGATTCTTATAACTGTTAATAACATTTCAAACAGTGACAGTGATGACTTAATGGTGTAGAGTGATGATGTAACCTGCAGGGACGGTGCTGATGATGTCGCTGTGCGAGGTGGTGCACGTGTACGAGTTCCTGCCGTCTCGGCGCAAGACCAAGCTGTGCCACTACTACCAGCAGTTCTACGATGAGGCCTGCACCGTGGGCGCCTACCACCCACTGCTCTACGAGAAGAACCTAGTGAAAAGGATTAACCTGGGCCCCGACCGTGACATATACACCCACGGCCGGGTCACCCTGCCTGGGTTTCACACTTTCAGCTGTCCCCCGAGCCCCGCCCTCTGACCCGCCCCCGCAGGCTGGCTGACCACATGCACCACAGCACCGCACAGTGGCCTTTGCCACCCAGCAATGAGGTTGCAAACTGGAGGCCATTTGTAATTATGTGGTGTCTCAGCACGTGGCGGTAAAACTACATGTGGTAGAAACACCCTCAGACACAGTCCCTGTCCAGGCGGGGATAACTTTCAGCCTAGTCTGCAAGCGGCAGTAGAGGGCATGCGTCCTTTCACTGTAATGTCTGCACAAGGTCTGCAGACTTTTGAAAAACATTTACACATGACTGCGTGAGCAAAGCAGGAGCAGAACAGTGTGAGAACAACGCGGGGAGGAGTGTGTGGGATTGGCAGACGTGTCGCGCTCCCTGAAACCCTATGATAACTCCCTGAATAACGCGGTAGCTGTGCGCATCCAAACGCTTTCAGCCCTTCAGCCTCCAGGTGGTGCCCAAGCTTCTGAAGGCAGATGCAGGCTTTTGGGAAGCGTAAACCGTAGAGGAACCACAGAAACCGTAGAGGAGACTAAGTCATTGGTATGCATCAACACAAAGTGGAAGATGGTAGTAGTTTCGTTGAATAAGGTACAAACACAACAAGCTTTTATGTGCCTGTTTCAAGTTGAATGTTTTTTAAAAAAGGACAATCTCAATACGTGGATATTGCGCTTACCTGTAAAAAGAGAAAAATACATTTTGTTATTTTGAAGTTGTATTATTTTAACTGGAAGCAACTGTATTTTGGACATGTAATATTTGAATTTTCATCCAGGGAGGCATGCTACCTAGCAATGTACCTCAACCCCTAGAAATGGACTGTTTAAAAATGCAGGAGTGGTTTTCGTCATTCTCTTATCTCTTTGTCTGAGGTCACAGGTGAGTGGGAGAGGACGAGTGGGAGACCGCAACAATTTCAGAAGTTTAGGGTTGATGCATACCTTTTTACTTGTGGCTGAATTCAGCCAGCAGTTTTATGTTTATTAAACATAAATAGCCTATTATCAGTATTCTTCACAGATTTTGAGAGTGATTTGCACTCAATGGCAAACTGTATGTTTCTTTCTTTTCCTTTCGTTTTGTTCAGGGAAGATTTGACAAACAAAGAAAAATACCAGCTATTCATTTCCTAGATGTAGGCTACATGTCTACAAATCATGTGGCAAAAACATTATGACTGTTTACAGGAAGCCAACAGACAATAACAATTTATTGTTAGCCTGCAGTTACCATCCAAGCTCGCTTAATAAGAGCCTCCTTTTAAGTCAATTACACAGATTACAACACATATGTAGCACAAATAAAGAGTATTTCAAGCAGTTTGAGGCAATGATGCAAAGGTTTCATCTGTAAAGCTATCCTGAGGAGTGGTTACAAAATGCTAACAGTATGAGCTATGCAGAGGAATGAGCTCTTTAAAAAGCTAACTAGGAAAAAGAATCTTTACCTTATCAATTAATTGTGTCCTTAATTTCAGTCCTAAGTAGGGCTGCCCCCGACCAAAGATTTTCCTAGTTGACTAATAGTCGTTAGTTCAAGCCATTAGTCGACTAATTGTCGCACGCTTATGACATTAATTATTTAAATATATATTTTTTGGGGCATCAGAAAATAGTTTGAGTTCCAGGGCTGAGGAAGAATGTTATAATTAATATTGTTAACACTGTGCTATGTTACAGAGAAATACAAAACCGTAATAATGAGCCTTTAAAATATAAATTTTATAAACAAACACACGAAGCGAGCCACCTGTTAATGACAGCCCTAGTCCTAACACAAATTTCATTAGATCTACAGTTATGAAACGTTGGTGTGTTTTATCCTCCAGAAGGAGTAGTTTCATTTAAGGTAACCTTGCACGCAGAAATTGTGCTTCCTGTAAACATATGGTGAAGGCTGGCCACTTTATGTGCTTTCATCCCAACCACAAACACAACATTAACTCTTCAAAAAAAAAAAAAAATACTGTGTTGGTTAGACCACAAGAAAATTGAAATGAACATTGTTGCTGTATCCGGTGCTGTGACATTTAATTTCCATTTGTTTGACATTTTAATGAAAAGGGCCAAAGAGTTGATGATTCACAATCTATTGCAACTGAGAAGGTTTGCGTTAACCATAGAGATGGTAATATTGAAAGGACTCTCCTACAATGTGAGTCTGTTGGGGTTTTTACCCTTAAATAATTATTTCTGGAGGGATTGAATGATGAATTAGATTTGGTGCCCTTTATGTTATGGCCATACATGTTTTTATTGGTGGCTTTGTACCAAGTGGATTTATTAGTGGCTCAAAAGGCCTGATGTTTTCAATTTGTTAAATTCTTTGTTAGTTGTTGTTGATGTTGTTCTGTCATTGAATGGAGGATCATTGATTGATACTTTATTGTGATGATCGGCGTTGTGTGGTTGGCACAGTTGGTTCACTAAGCACAATGCTTATTATTAATTAACCAGCCACACTCACCTACAAATTGAAGAGCCCTCCGAGGAAGATGACATGACGCTGATGATGGCTTAGTGCTCAAACGTTTGTCAGATAATCCCTGAATGAAATAAAAAGAAACATGCATTCTGCCTTTTGAGTTCAAGTCATTACTGTGTTTGTAGCACAGTGGTGCTGCAAACCAGTATTCTTCACTAACATAGCTTGGCAAGTTCAGCAATCACTTAAGCAGACTGAATGAATCGTGTTTCTACCAGGGAAGAAAGCATACAATTGACTTCTTGACTTATTTCTTCATCACAGATAAGGGCAAGAGTAGAGTGACGCCTTAAGCAGAAAAAACCAACAACACTTTTTGTCACCCCCTCCCCACCTCTTTTCTCATTAGGGGGTTTCCATGTGGGTGTTATTGGTTTTAACATATGTACAATGAGATGCACATGAAAATTTGGTAAACTGCACTGTCAGCATCCAACTCTTGCCAACAAGTCCGGCCCACCCTCTGAAATGAGGGCGCTTGTGGAGGGTGGGGGCATTACAGTGAATTGCATGGGTAGAACTTTTTGCATAACTGCATGTGTGCCAGTCTTGCTACAAGCTACAGACAGATGTGAATGATGTCTTAATGTGACTAGCAAATTATTCTGTGAGATTGAAATGGATGATTGAATGAAATGTACTTTAATGAACCCACAAACTGTTCGAAAACAGCAGGGGTTTCAACCACCACCTGTTCCAGAATGCCAGGGGAATTGCAGAATGATGTGGCACAATTTACATGCTGCAACTTGCACATGCAACTAATGTTGCATTCACTAATTGCAGGTCTCCTCATATCACACCCAGCTGTTACATGAACCAGTTCACAAGCAGTTCAGTCGGTATTTAAATTGCAGTGAGTGCCCAGTCATATGTACACCTTGTTGGTAATTTATTTTGACATTGCGTCCATCAACTGTAATTCATCAATTCGTCAGGAATTTCACTACTGCAAATAACGGTATGGCCGAAAGCAAAAGAGGAGAGTACTCCTCTTTCACACTCTGTGCTTCAGTATTTTTAGGCTTGAAACTAAGGGGCAGAAGAAGCAGATGTGGGTGCACATCTGGCTGGGAAGCAGGGCGGGAGTTCCAATACGCTCTTCATGAGAAATACAACTCACGCCAATTTACACAATTGAAGCAAGAACAGTTTTAAAAGTTACTTTTCATTTCACACGCCGAACATCCTAATCATGTGTTTGATGTAGTCCAAACTCCGCCGGTCAAGGGGTTTGCCAGCGGGCCAAAAAGGGACACCCAGTTATTATGAATGGATATGAGCGTCTTGAGTGAAACATATGACCAATATCTTAGCATAGATTGGCTGATGCGTAAAACTAATGGCCTATCAAAGTTGAAATACATAAATTCAGGGTAGTTACCAGGTAACTATTTTTTTCAATCATTTAATAACTTATATTGTACAACCTGCAGACTTCACAGAAGAATGCACACTACCATACATATGCATACTTGCGTTAACTGGTATGATGGAGGGCACTGTTGGTTTGCAAAAAGACTAAAAGGGTGGTTGATATGTTTGGATGCTGCAGACGGTACACTGCTCACATTCCAAAATGTTTTTCTTGACTCTACCTGTCTCAGAATTGTGTACATCTCTGAATCAGAGAAAACATTTTCCATTTTCCCTTTCGGTAACCATTTTGGCTGCGTCTCCAACTTGGAAGTAAGGATGTTCATAAATGGGATTGTCTTATGCATGATAAGTAAGCAGATACAGATAACATACCTGTGCATCTAAAATAAGAATGATTGGAATTTCTTATCATACACAGAAGGATATTTCTGTAAGTTTTACGAATCAGGAGCTTTTTCCAAGAAGAAAATACGCTCATTTCTGACAGCATTTTGAGGGAAAAGGCCCACAATTTTGACATGTAAGGGTCATTCCTGTGAAATGTTTGAAGACTACTGACATACTGAGTACACCCATCATTACACAGAACGAACACAGATTCCACCAGCACTTCTGCTTTTATATACCTGTGCCAAATACGTTTTTATATTTACATTGTTTCTGTAACGCCATGTGTTAGTACAAATCTGTGCGGTAATGGTGTCAAATTGAAGAAACATTTTTATTTTTGCACACTGCAGTTTTAATAGTGACCACAAGGGGTCTTGTTTAATTTCAGCTGCATTAGTCAACAACAGTAGCAGTTAATGACGGTGCTGTGCTTTTCACCATCAAATGACAATGGTGAAAATCTGTCATGAAAATCAAAGTCCCACTGTAAGTCTTGTCTCTTGGAGAAGCCGAGGTCTGGTTCAAACAGAATGTGTGTGTGTGTGTGTGTGTGTGTGTGTGTATTTTCCTTTCCACTTCAGTGCCCTGGAAAAAAACACACTCCAAGCTTACAAACAATCCTACTGTAAAACTGTATTTTATACTAATAAAAAGAAATTAATATACATGAGTATAACAGTTTTTCCAGTCAGTGGATTTGCTCACCTGTCTTGTATGGAGATCTTGCCACTAATGTCATCACTTCAGGCTGGCCTGCCCTGGTCCAATGTGTTTCACTGAGAAACAGAATTGTACTGGGAACTGGAAACAACAGCTAGATAGGTCAGCTGAGATGGTGACCGGTTAAACTGTTGAGGCCGTGCATGGCTGCTTTCTATCAAACCACCAGAAAATGACTGGAAAGACCAAACAATGTTCAATCAGTCGCATAGCGTGGGGTATGAGTGGACTTTATGAGGTAATGAGCATTTGGGAGAAGTGCACACTTGCGGATGAGCTTTTTACTTCCAGATTCCACTTCCCCAGATAGAAAAATAGATACAGGGAAATTATCTGACTTCTTCATTTAGGGGTGTAAACACAAAACAATGTGGCATATAAAATCCAGCTAAATAAACAAATATGCGCGCGCACATACACACACACACACACACACACACACACATAAACACTATAGGCTGGGCCAATAATAGGACAGTGGATTCTTACTCCTGGTCAAATGTTTTAGACAGATGTGAAACAGAAATTCACTCAAAAGATGACCAAATTGACCAAAATGAGTGACTGAATTTCACAATCATTTTGAAACATGCAAAAAGAGTGGCTGCATTATTTCAGCTGAGCTTTTTAATTCTGAATTCTGCCATTGTAGCCCACAGTGTGGCTGATCTTAATTCAAAGACCTTATTTTCTTTCTGGTCACGAAGATGCATCGCCCTACTTTCTGGCAGGGCATGCTCCTCTGACTCCAAGCACAGAAAAAAAAGCCTGTGTGTGTGATTCTGTGTGAGACAGTGGTAACTGAGTGAGAGATAGTGAAAGAGAGAGGCAGCTGTATGTGTACGTGTTTGTGAGTAAGAAAGAGAGATAGTAGTGTCAGAGTGTGTCTTTGTGTGTGTGTGTGCGCGCGCGTGTGTCTGTCAGCATGTGTAAGAGAGAGGCAGCAGGTGGGAGAGTGTGTGTAAGGGAGAGGTAGCTATGTGGGAGTGTGTCTAAGAGTCGCTGAAGAGCGAGACAGAGAGATAGCAAGAGTTAGCGAGAGAGAGAGAGAGACATTGCCTTTTACTTCTCACATGAATTTCCTGGCTAGCGGCAGACAGACAGACAGTCGTTGTCTTTGGCAGAAGCAATGTGACTGACTCATCAAAGACAGTCTGTATCAGAGGATCATCAGTCTGCTCACTGACCCTGACATTATTACCAGGTGAGTCTGCTGCTCCTACTGTGTGTTCTCTTGGTGCTGGTGCTGGAAGGGTACCAGAAGTATAAATACGAAATAAGAGTAATAAATCTTTGTCAAATTGACATTAGTAAATGTGTCAATCATAGCCACTTTGCACATAAGTTGTAAAGTAAATTCTGCAGTATATTTGCAATATTGCCTTTGTGTGAGTGGGAAATGGACACCTGTTTTTGTTTTTGGCTGGTATTTGTGCATTACCACAATAATCATTGTTGCACAGAGGTAACAAAGAGTTAAATTGAATAAAAAGTATTGTTACAAAAACTGAATAAAAAGTATTGCTACAACGGTTGTGACTTTGAACTATAGAGGGGCACACAACTGGGGTATCTGTAGCCTTGCCAGCAGGATGGTGGTAAAGGCCAGCAGGATGTTTGACGGTAAGGAGGGTGGCAAAGACGCAAGCGGTGTTGCTGGAAACTGTGCGGCTCACTGCGACTTTGTTTATCCCTGTCAAAAAACTTCATGAGTCATAGGTGGAGCCCTTTGTTTCCTGTAATTTAATTTCGGTCCTTCCTCATCAAGGTGCTGATGCAGCCTCCTCGTAAAGCCACATCTACCATTGTTGAAAATTTTCCATTTTTCAGCTACAGCACAGATTTCTATTGGTAATTTAATCACCTTTCATCGCATGCTTGCATGGCCATTAAAGCAACGGTATGTCTGTTCATCGCATTTTACTTGGCAGAATTTCATATTATCTGTGCACAGTACATCTTTGCTTTTCCCCACCCTTGGCTGAGATTGCATCGTTTATATGTTTGTTCCAGCTGAACTCCCTATTAATTAGGCTGTTCATTGAACAGTGGTCTTTTGATTCATTTGTGGTTTGTCTAAGCTTGAGTGTCTTCCTGTTTTGTCACCTCAATGATATAAGGGACTGGATCAAACCACTGTTTATCTGTTCATTTAATTAGTGAAATTACCACAGCCAGTTATCTTTTTTAGTGATCAACTTTATGAGTTACAGGGAAACCTGGAGGACATTAAGCTAATTACTGTAATCTGTAGGAACTGCAGGAATTGCTTTGAGGCTATAGAGCTAATGTTGTTGAGCTATTGTTGACAAAGTTGCTTTTTCCGTTGTGCTCATTGTATACCAGCAGATGCTTTGGTAAGAAGAAAGAACAGGAATGTCCTCTTTGATTATTTTTAAAACAAATACAAATTCTTTTTTTAAAAATAGAATTCATTTCACCCAAACATAATACTGTGGAGCTGAATACTAGTGTTATTTTTCAGAACAAACAGGTTGTTCCTGGAAGTCGTGCTGGTAGGCCAGTAGGAAATGGTCTTCTGGAACCAACAGGAGACCAATGCCCCAGTGAAATGGCGGTGACACTGTGCCATAGGAGGTGCCGTGTTTCAGATGAGACTTAGGTGCGGACCCATCACGGTCATTAAAGACCTTATGGCACTTTTTCTTTGTGAACGGGGCTGCCTGTCCTGGGCAAAACTCACAATCAGGCTCTTTCACAGTGGCCTACTAATAATCTTCCAGTACAATTGGCCAGATAATTACCTCCCCATCCACTTCAGCTGATGGGTGGTGAGTGCTCTGGTGCACAATGGCTGCAGTGCATCAGCCAGGTGAGTGCTCCTCATTGGTGGTTTAGGTGAGTCAACCACCACCTCTCTTCAACACAGTAAAGCACTGTAAGTCTCTTGGAAGCTACATAAATTATATTATCATTATTATTGTTATCATTATCATGTTATCATCAAACTGGCTGGAGTTAGTGTGCCATGTCAATAGCTCACTGATTTGAAGCAATCATAGATTTCGCCATGGAGAGAATAGACTTTTGATTGGTTCATTAGGGTTGGTGAATGACAGCACATGGTAGCCCCACCCATGGGGACACAAAATGTAGCCAATGCAGCCATAAGACGGCCAGTCTTCATGGAAACCCCTGTCCGCAATGTCACAAAATGACATGGATCCTGGATTGGTCTCTGGAGAAACCAAACACTCACAGCCAATACTACTCTTACACGTGATCTACTGATACGGTCGATGTGATGACAACAGACCTTGCTACCTAGCCTCTGTGACTGAAAAAAGGTATGGATGGAATTAGACAAACCTGGGTGTCGTTACTGTCATAGAGTCAAGGAAAGAAATTACTTTAATCGTACTTAACGTTTAAATGTAATCCTGATTAAAACAGTATCATATCCTTTTGTCAAACTGTTGTTATCTTGTTAAATCATGTGACTTATGCATAGATAGTATACAAAGTATAACTTCTGGAAAGGTTTGGAGGAATTATATTTTTCTGCCGCAAGTAAAAATACAGCTTTTACAGTCTGTTATCTGTTCTACTGAATATACTGTATTTATACTATGTGCAATAGGGATGTAACGGTACATTGGGCCCACGGTTTGGTATGTATCACGGTTTTTGGGCCACGGTAATGGTATGGTTTCAGTATCTTTATATTTAAGAAAAAAATAAAAACACATCACCTTTAAACAATGAACTCTTTATTTTGCCTATAGACAAATAAAACTTTCCATTTAGAAAAATGGCAGCATGACTGACTAGACCTGGTTTCTGTCTCTACCGTATGAAATCAGGGGCAAAAACATTAAAATTAAAAGTGCTTCTTTGTACAATGTGTGTGTAGTCTGCAGTCTTGCAATAAGCAAGTTTGGAAATTATAGGAAAATGGCATATTGTAATACCAAGGTTCACATGTGCATATTGAACCATAGGGGGCATACTGAACGGTTTAACAACATACCGTGTGCCATAGCATCCCTAATGTGCAATATGCATTATGCATTAGGTCAGCCTATGTTTGCCTTTCTTTTAACAACTGTCTATTTGACAAGCTGTTATTGTTTTGTACAGTATGAAAATGTCATAACAAGTGTAGTACATATTAATGATAACTGCAACAAGCTGCAGATAAGCATGCAACATAAGGAACTAAGTCCTGAATAATGTACTGAAAACCCCTGTATAAACCAAACATCCTCCTTTATGGTAAATGCATTCGAATTGGCGCTACTTACACCGCGACTGTTCCGTTTTTCTTAATCGAGTGAGAGGCTCTTGTCTCATACAGAACAGGAAGGACTGAAGCGAGAAGGGGGGCTCCTTTAATCACATCTGCAGCGCATCGCCAGTGTGCTTGAATGTCACCAGCAGAAATCCGTTACAGAAACCGCACCGCATTTAAAGGCAGCGTCGGGCAATAGCTTTTCACATGCCTGTGAGGATTCGCCTACTCGTGATAACATCTCCCACGTCTGCTTTTCTCTTTTTCCTATCGCACTATGGTCCTGTCTACAACATTCAAGTTTCAGTTGGAACATAAAGTTGCATTCCGAACATCTGCGGATGAAAAGCTGGCTCTGCGCATCTTTGCCAGTTTAACAATGTGAGGGTCTTTGGTTCGGACAAACCGTGGACTTTTCACAGCAATCAGGCCCCAGCTGGCCGTGTGGCTGGGGAGGCTCAGCCAAAAAGTTAGACTGAGCTTGAGCTTTATCACTGAGCCATTGTTTAGGACCCATTGGGCATCTGAAGCCCTATTTTTATGGTCAATTTAAAATGGGAAATGAGAGGAGCAGTAACATATGCTAGTGTGCCACACCCATGCCTTCACAAACCAGCCAGGACTCATTTTCTTTTGCACCTGCTTTCCTAAATTTAGTGCTTACTGAAACTACTTGCTTCCTTCACAAAAGAAGAGATGCTTGAGCAGGAGTACAGTCACAAAATGATAGTGTGTCAAAAGAGAGGTACTGTGACTGGTTGGTTGCTAAATCAAGTTTTATAAACACACAAAACTCAGGGCTCCGCAGTGGCTCAGCTGTGTCATTTGCTAATAAAGATACCACAGAGGTGGACTGAATCTCCACTGGGGAAATGGGTGGGTCTGTCAGCCAAGGTCCATAAGTTGCAAGTGGCATGCATGTATATTGGAGGACTGTTACAGTAGGAGAGGCCTAATGTATAACTGGGCATTACAAAACATGGGTGAAAAGGGGAACAAGCAATCTCTCCCCCCCCCCCCCCCCCACCCCCCCCAAAAAAAAAAAAAATAAAGTATTGAAGATATGGTCACCTTCTAAGGGTTCAAATGATACACAACAGGGTGTCATCTTTTCTTTAGCAGATGTTCACACTTTCAATCTCCATTGCAAAAGTTCAAACCAGGCCTTATGCAAACATTTTCAGAAAAACGTTTTTGAAAATATTAGATAAGCCCTTTTACGCTGATACAAAAAAATCAATTTCCTGCTTCGGTAAACATCTCATTTTCCATCCACTTGAGTTTCGTGTTCTGAAACTGTTTTTTTCTCTTCTGCATGGGACGGGTCTGTCCATAGTTGCCGCAGTTTCCTCACTGCAGATTGGAAAGGAAGGAGATCTAAATAAAGATTCAAGGTTTAACTGGGGGAGAGGCGTCTCAAACTGTACTGTGCAAACCCAAGGCCTTGAACATCAATATACACGCAAATGTGTCCAAACGTCAAAATGAAACAAACATTTTGCGCTTCTGCGGGCTACAGTTTGCATGTTCACGGACTTAATAGTCCACATCAGAAACACGAAGGAAATTTGACCAAAGTGGACTGGACTGTGGTACATGCCTATGCTGTGGCGTGGCATCCCAAACCGAAACAGTGAAGCTCTTTCAAAACTGAAAAAAAGCAAATGGCTTTAACTATGCATCTGTCTTGCTGGCTCCTGTGAGAGAAGCAGGACCTCAGCAGAGTTGAGACCCACACCACAAAACCACAGACAAACAGCATCTGAATTGAGCTGCTGGGTTCTGTCATCTTTTTTCTGCCTCTGCACACACCCTGTTCAATTTGATTTTCATCACTGCTCCAATTGCTTGCCACAAATGAATGTGTCTCAGTAAGATCTATTCTTCAGCTCAGGTCTCCCATCCTACATTTGTCACAAATAGATCAAACTGTGTGGACACAACCCAATAGCTAGAACCTTTATTTAGATTTCCTTCCTTTCCTTACTGTGTAAAGGTTAATGCAAGCATTAGTGTTTTTTTATCATATGTCATTCTGTTCTTCTGTATTTTGAATAACAGAATGCAGTTCACGTGTGTGTGTGTGTGTGTGTGTGTGTGTGTGTGTGTGTGTGTGTGTGTGTGTGTGTGTGTGTGTGTGTGTGTGTGCGTGTGTGTGTGTGCGCGCGCATGTGTGTGTGTGTGCAATAGAGTGACTTTAGGTGGGTGACATACATTAGGGCTTTGCCTCTTCATGGACGAGTTTACCTCCACAATGTCTTCTGTTGTCACTGGAGAATAATACATCTTGCACCTGAAATTGCACTAACTTTCAGTTGCTGCTTCAAATACAGATATCCATGCTCCTGAGACACAGGGTGAGGAAAAGAAAGCATCCTCGCTTCTCAGGCATTTCTGAATCATTGCATCTGGGCAACTGTCTCTGGGCAAAAGGTTGTGAATGAAATTCTTCTGCTGATTGGCTCAATTTCCAAATTGCAAGAGAACTGTACCTCATACCTAATTCAAAGGTCTAAATCAGAATTTTAGCTTAAAATGACCTGTAAAAAAATTAATGACAAATGAACATTCTGTAGAACTATAAAATCATTGTCTTTGTCAACTCCAACTAACTTGCCACGTCAGATAAAAACAAACCCCCAAAACCATCTTGGAAAAATCAGTTGTGGTAAATCATTTTAATCATCATTTTGCAAACTCTGGGTCTTTGTTTTAAAGTATTGTTGACAGTCCTTCAAATGTAATTAATTTGATCCAGTGATCAGATCAGTGTTGCCTGATGGCTGGTTTTTTTCATCTCATTGTGTATGAGAAAATGGCTTTGGCTAGGCAGAGATATTTTGAGCTACTTTTGTACAGGTTTTTGAAAAGTTTTTGAATCCCTTTCTCCTCATGAAAATGTTGAAACACACCCTTTCAATAGCACATTACAGATCATTTCCCCAATTCAGTTAGTTGCACTGATACAAGACAAGTTTACCCCATACAAATCCTAACCTTAACCATTACATAGAACAATACAAAACTGACCTCAAATCAGCACTTAAATCAAATTTGTTTGGAAAGCTAAGTGGGTCCTGTTTGAGGCATCTTTTTATCATGTCCTGAAGTCAAATGTTCAGCTGTCATTTCATACCAGAACATGTGTTCTGATCAAGAGAAGTATACATGGGTGGGAACAAACATGTAACACCGATCACCAAAATCTGTTTTGGGTGGGTTTTTAGTGCCTTGGGTGGGATTTTGTTTCTGAAGTATAAACAAAATCTGGCAACCCCGGACCACAGGGAAGGTCCTCAAAGCACTCAGGCTTCTACTCTTGGTGATAAACCTGATGAACATGTCTGAACTCGTAGATACAGTACCTTGATGTGTGGCTAGATAATAATTTAAGTTTTAAACGGCTTATAGGTTGACTAAAAAGAATAAAGATTAGAAAAACATTCAGGCTGGTTTTTCACTTCCTATACAAATAATATATCATCATCATCATCTTATGCAAGAAAAATTGATTTCCTGCCCTACCCTTCCCTACTTCAGGACTGTGCTGAAGTTTATATGTATGCACCAACCTCATCCCTGCATCTGTTGGAGACCCTTAATCATAGAGCTCTCAAATTCATATTTATCACTGTGTACTCAGAAGCGAGGTTGGTTCCCCTTAACAACTTGCAGACAGTACAAATGGCACACTTCTATTTGCAAAGCTGTTATTGGCAAACCGCCTTCCCATTTGTGAATCTAGAACTGTCAGCTCAGTGTATTCTTAGCCTTGGCTTGCAACCCCATATCCGTTTTTAATGTTGCGAAAATCAAGACTTGGTTTGGGGGAAAAAGCATTTCAGTACTTTGCACAATTATGTTAAACAGGAGAAGTCTACAGGTTAGTTAACAGTTATCAGTTTAGATTAAAACTGGATGCATTCATTGCATCAGATGATTTTTAAAAAATTACATTGCAAAATATGTTGCAGGCAAAGTGTACATTTTTGACTTGTAGTAGTTAGTTCCATTAATGTATGTTTTAATTGTTTGTTTGTTTTCTGTTATAGACTAAATACTTCACCTTGGATCCTGGGAAGGACACTTCTTGTAGAAATAAATCCATTAAGTGTATGTATTTTGATTGTGAAGATCTTTATGTTCTGTGACAGTTCCATGCCTCTATGCCAGACATAGCTTTGTAGGGTTTGATCTAAGATTTTACCTCATAAAAACTCCCTCTGTTCGTGGGACATTTCTCATTCAAGTTCTTTGTTCATCCAAAATAATTGTCCCTTCTCATAACTTTCTCCTAACAGCTGTGACTAGGGGGAAAGCCATGATGAACACGTCCCAGAACATGTCCCAGAATGCCTCTTCGAAGAGGAACCTGGTCTTTGTCGGGGCGTACACGCTGGTCTTCATAGCTGGCCTGATCCTCAACCTCATTTCGCTGGTGGTCTTTTGCCGCCAAAGCAAGTCCCGCTCTCACACCATAGTCTACATGACCAACCTGGCCGTGGCTGACCTGCTGCTGGTCTGCACCCTACCCATGAGGATCTATTACCACCTGGGCTTCTCCGACCTGCCTCAGACGCTGTGTGAGGTCCTTGGCCTCACCCTCCTGGTCAACATGTACGGGAGCATCTTCCTTCTGACATGCATTAGCGTCGACCGCTGCATGGCTGTCTGCTTCCCCATGTCGGCCCGCGTCAAGGACTGGCGAAAGAAGGCTGTACTGGTGTGCCTGTGTGTCTGGATACTGACCATCGGTGCCAGCCTGCCCATCTACCTGTTCAAGAAGAAGAAATCTAACCGGGGTGAGCATCAATGTTTCGGGAGTGCCCCCGTCTATGCCACACAGCGGGTGGCCGTAGCCACCACACTCACCATTGGATTCAGCGTGCCCCTCGCCTCCATACTGACATGCTCCTGGTTCCTGATCCGGGCCATCGGGCGAAGTGAGGCGGTGCAGACGGGCGCGGTCGACAGCCAGAAGATCCGGCGCATGATCACCGTCAGCCTGGTGATCTTCCTTGTGTGCTTCCTGCCCTACCACCTCATCCTGGGGCTGCTGTACGCCAGCCCGGACCGCAGATCCCCGGAGGATGCGGAGGGCCCGAATTTCCCCCCGGCGCTGGTCTCTGCTTACCAGTATAGCCTGGTGCTGGCCTGTTTCAATGCCATGCTGGACCCGCTGGTGTACTACTTCACCACAGAGACTTTCCGGAACAACACCATCAACATCAACACCATCAGGAGGATGCTGCCTCTACAGAGCCACAGCTCGGACAGCAACCATCGTTCTCAGGTCCCTCTCAACTCTTGAACCCCTTCACCCACATAGGTGCACACATACATACACACACACACACACACACATACACACACACACACACACACACACACACACACACACACACACACACCACTGATGTCCAGCAGCACACACTCACAGTGAGGGATTTGTGAGTAATCACTGCATGGCTTTTCATGGGGGTCCACGTCTGTGAATATGGCCCGTTGAGCCTGAACACAGTGATGAACATAGATGTCTGCTGCCCTTTGTTTGTTCGTTCGTTGTTTCGTTTTCATCACGCCCAGCACCATGTCCAGCTGCGAACACTGGTTTGGCTGTAAATGTCGAACTATCGCATGGTGGTCACACAGCTCTGAAACTTCTTTATTTTTGAACATTCTCAACGCTTAATAATTGAAGCGTTTACTTTTTTTTATTACTTTTTACTTATTTATTACTTTATTCCTTTTCTACTTTTAGCACTGATTCAGCACTGTAAAATGTGTGTAAGAGTGTAATATATATTTATTCACAACAAGCATAAATCTTTATGTATTGTGGCAGTGACAATGTTATGCACGTTACAGTGACGTGTGGTGAGGTCAATGGCTGGGGAGGCACTGGATAGTAACAGAGCCAGATTTAAACACATATGAATCCGATAGAGGTATCTTAAATTCAATAAGTTACTTAAATTAAATAAGTTACTTAGACTATGGAAGGCGAGGACATGTAATGAAGAGGTCTACAAACATTACATTGGTGACACACAGAGAGATAGTAACAGGCACGCGCTTATTGCCCGCGCTCCACCCAGTTTCTGAGGGTGTGTGCAATCAGGGGGGAGGCTGAGCTCGTCGCTGCTCCACCTCTCGTCTCTCCCTGTATTTGCAGCTGAGCTCTGCAAATTTTGTGATTTTGACTATAAAAAAATGATTGGAATCATACAGAAATGACATTTATAACACAGATCAGTGGGAAAATTTTAATATTTATTTTATTATTATTATTTTTACTCTTCGTAACAGCTATTTTCATTGGAGTATGACAGGTGAGGCTCTGCCTCCCCTTCCTCCCCTGACCGTACGTCCCTGGCATGTTATGTCTTTGCATTTAGCAACATGTAAAATCTGTTAAAGCTATGTAAGTCTATGTGTGGATGGGTGTGTGTCATAAGATATATCACTTCAGATGAGGGAGATGATTGTCATTGCCCTACATGTAATATTATTGCTGCACTGCTGTGATGTCCTGATAAAGCAAAAAAAAAAAAAAGCATTGTGCAGAAGTAATGTTTGGAAGGCGGCCATCTTGCTGAGAAACAGGAAGGCGAATCAATGCAGAACTAATTTGCATGTTCTTTGATGCTCAGAGAGCTGCATGGTTTAGGAAGGCGCAAATGATTCATTGTCTGAAAAAAGACACATTTCTTTGTTTGCCCATTCATTACCGAAGATGGCAATGGCGGGACAATTTGAGAAAGCGCATGACCAACCTTTCATAAAATCTCATGGGACCAGGGTTTGTTGTTCCGCGTGAAAACCTCACCCATCCCACATGGTGGCAAGCTAAAATCGGAAGTGATTATAACTGAGATTACAGGTGCAGACTTACCTTAACGATAAGCCTGAGCAATACCAATCTGGAGGGCACAAAACAGTCAGCAGATTGATCAGTCAATCAAGCAGCCAATCAAACTGCTCCAAGTATAGCACCCCTTTAGCAATAAAAATGTCACAGTGCAAGGTGATGGCAAACTCACGTTAAACCCTTACAGAAGAATAGCACAGTTCTCCGCCACAGATTTGTGAAGTTTAGCCTAACCATCAGTAGCATGCCCTCACCACTGCATTCACCTACTGCATGAACTTATATTGTACTTGATCAGCATTGATGAAATATTTAATTTTAATGCATTAGATTACAGTATTGTCATTTAGCAGATACCCTTGTCTAGAGCAACTTACACGGTGTATCTAATAAAGTAGCATGATAGCATAATAAAGTTGCACAGGACACCACTAACCACACATGAACAAGTGTCAGTGCCAAACATTGTACTGAGACCACAAATGTCTGCCTACATTGACATGTAACTGCAAAGTAATATGTACAACTTTAAGGACTATAGCATTCCAAACAGAATGCTAACACATACCACACACATGCTAGTAAACCTCCACATACCCAATTACACAATACTCTGAAATACACTTTCACAAATAAAAAGACAGCATTTAAATGACATTTTGCTTGTGGTGAAGAGGACTGAGCCATTTGTGTTCCTTGGAAAAAAAACTAGGCAGCATCTAATGTGTGAGTGATAAGATTTTTTGTCTTGTCTCTTCAGTCACCATCAGGTTTAGGTATCATGAGCCAGTGGCGTCGCACCAATCAATTAAGATGGGCACGTGCCCGCTAAATATTTTGTAAAAATATATTAATAATTATTCAAGCAATCAATAACCTGCCTACATCGTTAAGCCTGCAGTCAGGGTAACCGGGCCTAGGTTTAGCTGAAATGAGTGAGCTTCCTCCGCCATACCGCACCTCTTCCTCCCCCATCCCCCACCCCCCACCCCTCATCCTTCCCGTCTTCTACCGATAACTCCCCATCATCCACGAGTTCATCTCATGTCGCAGCGGCACTAAACAAGTTTAGCTATATTTAGCTGTTTACAATTGCTAGCCAATCAAATGTGCTGCTGCAAGAATAAGAAGGCAACTGAATTGTTCCTGTGTTGTCCCACAGACATATGCTGCAGCAGCCTAAAACCGTCAAAATATGTCACGCACATGTCTACTTGGCTAGCTATTCAATCAATAACGTAGCACAGACATACTGTGAAGCTGTGTTATCAACTTATGTTAATGCTAGCTAGCTAACGTTAGCCAGCAAGGTCCCCCATCCTTAGTTATAACGGCAAACCAGCTACAGCAGTTTGTAGTTTTGGCCTATAGTATAGCCTTTACCAATTACACTGTCTGTCAGTGCTTGCTACCTAGCCACCAACACAACACAGCCTTTTCCATCTCCATGTCACGTATTTTGAACACAACTAGTGAACTATTTTCTGGCTGACGTTAACTAGCTAGCTAGCTAGCTAAATGTTACACTGCCAAACTTAATTACTTAATTTCATGCTCGCCGCATAACTTACATGGTGTGTTTTTGCCAATTAATTTATGAGCCAGTTGTTTTTTTTGTGGATGTGTCTGTGTATTTTTTATGTCTTGTGTGTGGTTTTGAACATGTCTGAAAATGGTGCCCACCCACAAATTTGGTTTGAATGACACCTCTGCATGAGCAGAGAGAGAAAGGTCTTTAACACAGATGCTGTATGTGCGTGCCCACATGTGCGTGCACACACACACACACACACACACACACACACACACATACACACACACACAAGCATGCAGGTATAACAGGCAGGTAGGTTTGCTGCAGGTTTTGTAAAGCAGCCTTTGCGCTCTGCACACCCAACCAGCAGGTTGCATTGGGTTGCTGAGCTAAAGACCAAGGGCCCATGGTAAGGCCATCAGCCAAACTCTTATTAAGGCTGCAAGATGCGAGATCACCTTCCGCAGGCGAGTGTGGGCTATCTCACACGTCTGAACACAGCTGCAGGCAGCATACGCTCGCTCACCGAAACACATGCAAATATGCACACAAGCAGAGGGAGCACACCCGCATGCACACAGGCACACTTCAGCAGGGTTTTCAACAGATTTCCCTCAGTGCCGCATGGGTCAGAAGTCAAAAGTGAAAGATGATATTCACATGCTTTTGTGTTTATCTTAAAAAAAAAAAAAGAACACCATTATTGTGTTGATGGCCTACTTCAGACATGCCACATATTCTTTCCACCCGCTCTGCATTCCACCTCTGGTCTATAAAAGCATTGAATATTCCAAGTTTTAGAGGCATAAAACAAACCCTGCACCTTTAATCTTTTTACGACTTTAAATAATGGATCCGCAAATTGCTCAACCAAACGAAACATGTGAAACAATTTCTGATTTTTCTGAACTGAAAGGGTTACAAATTTTGTGTCTTTAAAATGTGGCAATGGCCTTCTGTATCTGTGTTGTGTAATATCCTGTAATGCTTCTTCAGACTGAGATTACACATTTTCTGAAGAACACTTTAAACAACACGTTTTTTTTGCTTTAATTTCCAGATGTACCAGACACTGCCTTTAGACTAATCCTGCGTTTTAAACTATCAACTCGACCTGCTTCAGGTCCCACTCCACCCACCCACCCATTTGCACCTGCACTTACACCAACGCACATTTACAACAAATTATGCAGAAACAGGAATTAGCACCCAAACACCCAGTCTGTCAAGTCTAAGAGTACACAGATTTAAACACGCCAACACAGAAGCTGAGAGATCAATAAAAAAGTTCTTGTCATAGTGTTTAACATTTAGCATGTTATTGTGTTCTTGGGCAGTTGCCAGTCGATGCCATACAAAAATAACTCACTCACTCTCTCAGGAGGAAAGCAATGGTGTTAAATACGTCCCTTGATTCAATGACTATACTGGCATTTAGCTATAAAAAAACAAAAACTGTATTTTCACTTCCTCCACTCAACGTGTGCAAGCCAAAAGAAAAGGACACGGAGCGCAAAGTTCTGCAAAGGGTAATTTCAAGCAAAAGGAACCGAACGTTTGGCAACCGTCGGGGGATGCGCGTCTGTGGTGGCGCGCGCTTGTTCAACTTCCCTGGTGTTTAATTTTGCCACCCTGTGAGGTGGTGCTTCTGTGTGTAGGCGTCGAGATGCAAGGGCCCGGCTTCGCTTGGAAGACTCACAACAGGCACGCACCTGCATGCTCAGATCACACTTACCCCAAAATGCAGATGTAACACAACCGCCAACACCAACGCACAGTAAGAACTGTCACCGCTCTGTGACAAAATTTCGACCAAAGATCTTGTGATGACATCATCATCTTTCACACTATACACCCACAACCGAGTTCGTTTGTTTTGCTCCATGTTAGTGTAACTACCTCAGCATAATCTAATTAAAAACACGTTTACTCTGCAGTTGATCAATATCGATCAAAATGTGCAATTGTTATGACTGCCACTGATATTTCATATTTAGTTTGAACGTCTTCTTTATCATCTTATCAATGCACTCGTTTGCATACCGCTATTGTACCCTTTGTCAAAGCACTTAACCTCCCCACCTGTATAAATTCATAAAATGTAAAAACAAAACAGTCTGCGAAACAAAAACGTAAATTTAATAATCCGAGATTACCAAAGATTTATCGCTATCTGAATGTGTATTTTCTTCACTTTGCCGACAGCAACTGCATCACACGAGTCCCCTTCTGTGGAAGAGGTTGGCAGTTTCCACACATGGAGCAGTGCCAATCGCGTGTCCCGCGTCGCCCCCTAGTGCCACAGTCGAACTGCTCCTTTGTACCCCTTACGAAAAGTAAAACATCTATTGTCGCGCTCCTATTGCGGTGACTATGGCAATGGGTAGAGAAAGCTCACTGTAAGACTGCACAGAGAAAGATTACGATAAAGAGGCATGTTTACACAGCATGCATACAAAAACCACAGGTGGGACCGAGAAGATGTGTACGTGCTCGTGCTTTATCAGTCTAAATGTACACCCGTGAGAAGGTTTGTCTGAATTCCAATTAACGTCTGAAAGCAGTCTGTTTTTTTTCCTTTATGTGCTCTATGCAAAACCAGTCCTCCGCTGCAGAAAAAGAGGTAAATAAGTCACGACTAGCTAAACGCAAATTCTGAAGAGAAAAAAAGGAGAGAACACAGCAAGTGTTGGTGTCATTAATGCAAATCAAGATGAAGAACAGAAAATGCATAAATGTATTTCTAAAAAGATCTGTTGAACCACTTCCTTTGTAAATTTGTGTTTTTTACAAAAGACTGTAAAGTTGCACCAACCAAAATTTAAATAGGCCTATGTTTTCAGTGTCTACACTACAAAGCTTCAATAAATTCCTTTTGCTGCGCCGTATTCATCACAAAAGAGAGGAGCGGTCTGCAACTTTGGGATGTCACCCTTCCCCCATGACTCCTGCCAAGTCCCATTTCGCGAAAAAAAAAAACTAATTCGGATTTAAGTGCTTAAGATAGCCATTAAAGCTTTAGCACCCTGGCTATTATTCTCTCAACTGAGGGTCATTACAGCAGGACAAGGAGCAAAAAAGAGAGATCTTCGCGCGCTTCATTGGAGTGTGTCCGTCTCGAGGATAATGGAGAAAACAATGGAGCAGAGAGGAGGGGGTCGGCGCGAGGAGGAAGGAGGGTGGGAAAGGCAGAGACAATGCACAGAGATTCCCCCGCCGCGTTCCGAAGCTGAAAAGGCGGAACGCTATTTACTATTGTTGTGCGATTCTTCCCCTTCATCTCCCTTTATGCTTTCTCTTGAGGGAGTCTGTAGGGGGTGGGAAATTCAGCGAAGGCTCTTGATACATCTAGATAGCTACTTATTTTATGCCTTTGGTACGTTCAGTCTCAGTTTTCTCCCGTCGACGTGATACGCTAATCGATTTCAACGTACTGGTCTTTTCCTTGGCGATAGGCCTATCTGATTTTACTGCAAGGTGGGCGAATTAGTAAAATAGAACAGCAGTTCTTAAATGTGAAATCCAAATATGAAGATTTTTTTAAAAAAATTGAACAGATATTATACATCATGAAAACGGTTGGCATGCTTCTGTCACCAATCAACAAACATCTAACAACGACTAACAGATAGTGTAATCATCACCATGTAATAACGGGTTATGCAGCGCACAAGTAAAGAGTTTATCAGGGGTTACTTAATACTTAATACACCGTTAAATACTGTTACATGACTTCAAAAATTCAGTCGTTTGAATTAAACACTGTAGTTTGCGTGACCACGTGGGTCGATTTTTACTTTTTCTGCTTATGCATTTCTTTCTGAGACGACACGATGAACACCTGAATTAAATGATTATACCAGGGACACCAGACAGACAGATATCATGGTCCACAATATCAGCACCGAAAGGAAGATTGTGATAAATGCATGAATAAAACTCGCGTCCTCTAAATGTTGCGAGATTCAGTTTCCTGAGTGCTGATCAGTTTGTTGATCTGAGCCACAGGAAACCACTTGTCACTAATGATAAGGGCCCTGCTTTAAGACGGAGAGATGAAACAGATCAGTGCCAGCTAAGCCGCACCTGTCTGACTCTGATAGTCCCAGGACATATAAAACACAGCTACCTCCCTTCAGCACCGCTCCGTCAAACCTCACGCGCGCCACCCCTCTCTGCTTTCCATTCATCCGTGGCTTGACAACGGTGATAGAGTGGACATGATGGCAAACACGTCCCCCCGGGACTGTGGGAAAGTGTGGGGGAAAGAGCACCCATACATTGTCATGTAAATGTTATTGGGTGGAGGCGGTGCACGTATAAACCCCTCTTCCCATCACATCTCACGTCTTTCGAAATCATTTAACACAACATACACTGCCTCGAAACAGAGAGCTCGTTTGGAAGGTACATAAAGTGACAAACACCGTAGAAAAAAAACAAGACGACACTTAGGTATTTTAAACTTGGTGCAAGTGGGGGATGACAGCGTCCAACATGGGTAGCGTTTCCGAAAGGAATTTCAACGCAAAGGAAGAGAGAAAGGTGGGTAACCTAAATTCATGCAACCGCTTCGAACTGATCATTCCATATGATGTTCGAAATACCGCTTTGCAGTTCATAACTGTACGCTTGTTACCTAAGTGGCTACAGGTCAATCGCAAACGCAGCGTGAGTCATGTCGCATGGTGTCTCCAGCACAGAACTCACTATCTACGACTTCATGTTATACTTCATAGAATTTCCTTCCTACGTCGTCAACAAGTATGACATTGCACATTTCTGTAGTTGTGTATAGGTCTTGTTGAAATGTAGGTCATCTGCTAGCCGAAATCGTTCAGCGAAACTGCCGTGGTTGTCTTTCCAAAAGACGATCTTTGAAAGTTCTTTTGACAAGTTTAGAGCAGCTCTTTAAGTCGCCTTGTGTAGCCAAGCTGCAAAACAACTGTGACTAGGACTAATTGCAAAGTTAAGCGCTGGACTGGTGTCATTCAAAAATTTGAAGGTCTTCTTGAAGGCCCAAAGGGGCTGCATTTGCCAAATCTTGCAGCCATTGTTCCTGCCTCATAAGCGAATGCCAAATTCCCTGTGACGGCAAGCTTGAACCGATTCACACCCATTGCTTCTGGTTGTGTAAACGATCGTTTAATTTCCCCCTGTGGATGAATGAATAAATATAATGAAGTCAGACAAACGATAATCTTCGAATCAATTCAAGCCCATCAATTCGGGGGGGAGGGGGGCGACTGTAGTCTTGTCCAACTGATGAAAACGGATCAAAAAGAATCTGACGATCCGTTTCATTAATGTAAGATCGCTTCATTTATGACCAGATCCACTCAGAATAAGACTTTACAGAAGCAACCGACGAAGAAGTTCACTTGTTGATATTCGCCTTCCTTCTTTATCGTCTCTCTCGTCGCCTCAGCTGCGGAAGCCCTTGATAGAGAAGAGGCGTCGGGAACGAATCAACTGCAGCCTGGAGCAGCTGAAGGGTATCATGGTAGATGCCTACAACCTTGACGTGAGTATGGGGGACTCACCACTACCTGCAGAGTTTTGAACGCTCAGGTAGAGGCATCGTACACGCTCACCCGGACAGAGGTTGCTGAATACGTACTGAGCGTGGGTAGAGCGTAGCACACACATACATAAACATGAGTTTACTTAAAACAGTGGGGGAGTATGGGTATTCCCCTAAGAACTCGACCTTTAGCACAAGAGCAGAGGGAACTGCTTCAGGTGCTCATTAAATGCATGTCTTTTTTATTTGATGTGGAGTTAAAAACTTTGTCCAAATCAAAGAATGTGTAGAGTGCAGCAAGGGTTGAAAAAAGCAGTGACCAACCAATAAATACTTCACATGACCTTCTCTTGAAGTTACCCTCCCAGCTATGACTTTGCAGTACTGGTTCTGTCCTCAGCTGTCAAATCTGCATGATATACCAGGACCTATGCACCACAGCTAGCACCAAAAGCACTGGCTTGGTCTTCTGTATTGCAGACAGCAATACTAACCCTCTGCAAAATAGCCCTTTAAGACTACCAAACATCTCACAGATGCATCTTTGAAAAACATGGTCTTTTCCACAAAACTCACAAACTGATGTTACAAATAAGATAACAAAATTATCAAACTGCTGGGGTATTTCCAGGAATTAATAGTTCTGCAATTCAAGGTGCTTGTAACAAACTGAGTCAGAAAACTTACAGACATGACTTTACGCAGCATAACACATACCTAATCAAAAGACTATGCAAAACAAACCAGAGGTCAGAGAGCAGTTCCAACTTCCTTTATTGCTAGAATTGCATTTTGCTACTCTGATCAACATAATCAACCAAACCTCTGTTTAACCATAGAGGTTAGGGTGTTAGGGTGACCTACATGACCTTGTTTTTGAGGAACACAGTAGGCCTATTATTGCAACATCTAAAGAACAGTATTTTTCCCTGAGAAATGACAGAAGAATCACAATCAATGTTCTCTCCATGCAGTCAGTTGTTGCCAGATTCAATCTTGATTTGGGGTTGTGTCATTAGCCATCTGTAGCCAGAGGTCTGCCATGGGGTGTTATTGTCTTCAATCCCTGTCAACTATCCTGTGGTGCACTATAGCTGTTTTCACATATGAACTTCGGAGAATGTCCGGAGAATCGGGTCCGGACATTGTCTGGAGTTGCCTTTTCACACACGTAGCACACAACAGGAGATTGTCCATGTCAAACGCGTTCTCACCTACTGGGAATACTCCGGTTTGGTTTAGGCGAGGGGTGGCGCCTGGGTAGAGCATGCAAGAGGCAGGACATGAAGCAAAACGTACGCTGCAGAAATCGCAGTGGCTGTATTCAAAACCGCCTACTGCATACTGTGTACTGCGTACTACACAAGTATATACTGTATGCTGCATGCTATTTTTCAGTGTAGTACCCAGTATGCGACCATTAATGATTACATTTGTAGTATGTTACATTGTCGTGTGAAATCATTGCGAGTTTAAAAACGTCCAGATTTCCTTGTGGTATTTTCCAGTTAGATGCCACTTGCATTCTCACGAGTGAAAAGTATTGACGAGTTCACGAAAAGTATTCGTGAGTTGAAGTATTTTCGGGGTTTTTTTTTCAATGTCTTACTTTTTGGTGGTACGGGAACATAATGTGGCATGGAGGAGGAGAAGGAGAACATAGCTATTGTACTTTTGGGTAGCCTATAAAAAAATATCACATATACCCATCCAAATGGTGCTACCAGTACACATAATTTACTATTAATTATACATTTATTATAACAGGAAGGTAAGTTTTTGTTGTTTGCTATGTAATGTTAGGTCACCAGTTCACCTATCTCACTATACCTATCACTATTACTTAGCTACAGCTTAGCTAGCTACTAACCAGATAATAAACTACTAACCAATGTTATTAATCATCATAAGAGACAAGTTTTGTCAGTATAGCTATAGCTAACTATCTCTTTAACGATCGTTGGACTCAAAATAACATGCATTTGGATGTATCCGCAATATCAACGAAAGAGTGGAAAGCAATATACAAGCAAGCAGAAAAGAGTATGAAGCAGATGTTTGTATTCTTCCGGTTTTGCACCAGTCGCATGATAGAAAAGTCATCAACATGCCCACACACTTGCTGTGAATTCTCCAGTCAATGACCTGCTCTGTTCATACATGGACTCAATCAGGCATTACACAGACTTTGTACTGGGGAGCTGGCAGGGTAAAGTCCATTTAATGTCCAGTGCGACTGATTCGGAAATTTGCATTCTCACATTCAGCTTCTCCGGGTAATGTCTAGATAAGTTCAGGGTTGCAGTGGATGTCTGAAAGGGGCTTATGGGACTTGTAGTTTATAAAACAGCCTGTGGGTGAGTGTGTGCATTGTGGGGCATGCTTAATGCTCAGTTTGCAGTTCCAAAAAACTTATATGCAGTGCAGTGAAGTTTGTTTTTGTCATAGCAATCCAAGCTGGAGAAGGCAGACGTCCTGGAGATCACAGTGCAGCACATGGAGAGCCTGCAGAGGAGTAATGGGGCAGGTACGGAAGTTTGTCTTCGAAGGGTGTCCTCTTAGTCACGCTGTGCCAAGTTACAGGAGCAAGACAGAGGGTCAATGTTGGGAGCTCAAGTCAAGCTTTGAGAACACATGGGAGGTTTTAAGGAATAATGGTACATTGAAGCTAATAACAAATTGGTTGTTGTGTGGAGATGTTATGCTCAGCTCTCTGGAACCATCTACAGTGGGCTACCACACCTCTCATTCTTATTACCTCTCTGCTCAGGAGTTCCAGGGGGTACTCTGGGGCTGGAATCCCGTCAGCGCTACAGCAGCGGCTACATCCAGTGCATGCACGAGGTGCACAACCTCCTGCTCAGCTGCCCGGGCATGGATAAGACCCTGGGCGCCCGGCTGCTAAATCACTTGCTCAAGTCCCTGCCCCACGTGAGCGGAAAGCCTGGCGGTGCCTTGAGCAGTGGTGCTGCTACAAACAGCAGCAAGGACGGCTGCGGCCCCCTCCCGACCGCTCCACCTCACTCCCCCCTCTCGCTGCCCCTAGCGGCGTTCCAGCCCCATCCCCTTCACCTCCACGCTTCTGCCTCTCCGCCCCCTCCCCCATCTCCCACCAGCCCCCAGCTCTCCCCCCGGTTCCGCGAGGCTGCAGAGGCCAGCGGGGGAAGCCGGGAGCCTGTGTCACCCTCCCCCCCGGGCTCCCCCTCCCCCGTCCCCCACGCTGGCCTTCTTCACCCTGCCCTGCCCCCATTCTTCCCTGGAGGAGATCCTTCCATGTGGAGGCCTTGGTGAATGAAGACAGGGCCCCAACCCCCCTCCAATGCCCTCCCTGCACCCCCTGTGAGAGTTTTGTACCTTTTTAGACAGCATGGTGGGTTTTATGTTGTGAGGTTCTTTGTCATTGAAAGCAACAATCCAGCAGATTTTGCAAGTTTCCGTAAAATGTAAACAAAGCTGGGGGTTTTGGGGTAGAGGAGGGATTCACTGGTTCAATGAAACCGTGTTTATTTTCACAATTAACTTCTTTGGACACTACAGCCTTCAGGACAGAGTGGCCCCATTTGATCATAATGCCATGTACTAAGTGAGGTCAGCAGCAGAGGAGAAATGGAAGCTTGTCCATAAACTGAAATTGATTTCAATGAAATGATTCATGCAATATCTGATGGAATGTTTATGGGATCTGAACAAGTTTTTCAACAATACTCCTCTGTATCGGGACCATTTTGTGGTGTTCCATATTTTCGTTAGCGTTTCCTTCTAATGAAGTAATATCTCTTCTGTGATTCTTTAAATATATTTGCCTTTTTTCAACATCTGTTTCTTTTTTTCAGTTGAAATGGTGGGTGGGAATGGGGAAAATGCAGACTAAGTCTTGAGATGACTAACTTTGATCTTAGATTAAGCTGATTATAGAATGTAACTTGTGTAAGTGTTGTGATTAATGGTAAAATAAAGAGAGGCAAATGTGTTCCTGGAAAACTCACAGTCAGAAATATTGTATTACCAGATCCTAACGATTCAGTAGTCAATTATCTAGTCATGTTTTGCAACCCTGTCCAAAATTGTTTAACATCCTACAATGGCATTTAAAGACTTTTTATTTTGTTGTTCCTTACCTTATAGTGTATGTATATTCATGAGCAAGGAACTGGGTTCAGCAGCAGAGAAATCTCCATTTCTTTGCAGAAATGTTGGTATGTGACATTGTAGACTTCATAGGCAATTCTTTCTATAATGAGTAGTTACACAAATGACTATGTGTACCATTAAGGTAAGGAACAACGTATTTCAGATTTTCTGTGAGGTTGCTCTTCAGTATTATACAGATTCAGAAATTGTTTTCTTGTCTCAGTGCATCAACTGGTAATTTTTCATGTAACTGTGCAAGTAGTTAGATGGTCAAACACAAAATAGATTATGCCAAGAGCAAGGAGAATTGCATTCATGGAAGGAGAATGTGTGTTGAATCTGCTTCTACCTTGTATATTACAAGAGACTGAAGTTCAGCTGGTACCTCATATTGAAGCAGCCAGAATTTAATGTGATTTGTTTTATAACAGTAGTAGTTTTGTATTTGTAAAATAAGCACTCTGATTGATGAAACAACAATGACGAGGTTGCTTGTGAACTCTGTGACATGATGTGTGTAAACAACAAAATAAATAGCAATGTATACTTGGCAGTGTGGTGCCAGAAGCATGTATCTCATCTGTGTTGTATATTGACAAATGCAATTATAAACCTAACTATCACTGTCATGGCTGATATGCTAATATGCTTTTATACCTTATCACAGATTCGACATCCTACTGTATTTTGGTGAGATGTCACAGATGTAATTATGATAACGCAGGGAAATGTCTATTTAGTGAAGTCTTTAAAAATTCTGTTGATTTTGGCCTCCTGGTGTCTCTTCAACATTTGCGTACCTAGACACTGTGGTATGTTTCAGGCCAAAGGAGGTGTTACCTACACGTTTTCCTCTTATGGACTTCACCAAAACTGAGCCACGCTAACACAGGAACTCCCATTAAACTCTGTGATAAAGTTTTCTTTTAATATAGAATATCCACAATCACTTAAATCATAAATCGGTTGTAAAATACCAGTAGCAAAAACAGAGAAATAAATCATTTTAAAGCAGTGGGATGAGTGGGAACAACTGCAATGATATTTACAGACTTCCAAATACTACTCAATAAAATAATCATGATCACTTTTTTAAAACAGACATGTAACATCATTATTTTAATAATACACCTTTAATGTAAAACTGTTATTTGTGGGAATTCGCCTGACCTGAAATTTGTGGCCTTTTTCCACTGGAGAAAATGGCCTGTTTCACGAATTCCACCCAGGCTCTTCTACGCCCTCTTGTGACAAGTTGTTTACTCAAACGCTTAAACGTTGCATGCGCAAATTGTGGTTTGAAATGCCGAACCAGCAATTATTGGCTCTTTGGCGACCGGTAGCGTGGCCGAGCGGTCTAAGGCGCTGGATTAAGGCTCCAGTCTCTTCGGGGGCGTGGGTTCGAATCCCACCGCTGCCAGACAATTTTCGACCAATTAAATGTGACCTGTGTTGGACACAAATGCGGAACACAAGGTTGCACAAGCACGTTTTAGAACTTTAACATAGCCATTACGGTTGAATTGCTGTGAGAATAGTGATTAATGAAAGCCGGTCAGAGTCCTGTGGCTGCGATGGCCGAGTGGTTAAGGCGTTGGACTCGAAATCCAATGGGGTTTCCCCGCGCAGGTTCGAATCCTGCTCGCAGCGAGGAAGCTTTTAAAATGTGGGGGTTCCTGAGCTTTCGGTGAAAGTGTCGTAGGGTAGATATATGAATATGAATTCTAGAGTTTGAAGCGCCCTTCCATTTGAAAAATTTCAAGCTGGAATCATGTGTTACTTGTATTTCACCACATTTCTGTTTCGATATTAATTATTTCTAAAACGCTTTATTGTCACAGCACAAAGTGACAAAGTAAAGTTGACACATGGGCATAGTAATAGCACATCGTGATTCACCACACCATCCCATATACATTTGAAAGTATGCTTTTTGAGAAAGAAATAAGATTTTACAGTGAGGCATTGGTCCGTATGTAGGAAAACACACCGCTCGACGAGGATGGGATTCGAACCCACGCGTGCAGAGCACAATGGATTAGCAGTCCATCGCCTTAACCACTCGGCCACCTCGTCTGGTGTACGGTGAGTTTCACAGGAATGTCTTTCGTATACTACTTGAAAACTTTATGTATCAGATATCATTTGTACACTATTTTATTTGCGCAGTTGTGAGAGTAGTATTTCATTCTAATCATAAATTTTCAAGGTCTTATTCCTTGAGTGAAGTTTGTCAGGAACTATGTATGACAACAGAGACAGTGCCAAAATCACAAGAGTATTTGCATAGTTACATAGAAACATGACATAGCACACGTGTCTTCCCCAGCTAGAATAAAGCCTTCATTTAACCCTGTCCACAAGGGACTGTTATGTGTGTCATCTTGACCTTCCAAAACATTTACTTTTCACTTGCCTCAGTGACTTTCCCTGAACCCCAGACTGTAAAGTCTCCAAACACTACCCTGATCCATTTTACTGATCATGTTATCGAGTGTTCTCTTTTTTAAGCTTGTCTGGGAAATAGCCTGGAGCTTTAATTCAGTTTCCTGTGTTTTCTGAATCCCCCATAAAACTGGTTTCGAAACTTTACTCCAGAAACAGGTTCAAAACGGTTCACACAGTGTCACAAATAGACAGCACATTAACACTGATTGCATTTTAGCGATTACATTAGTTAACGTCTGCTTATACTTTTCCATGCTCAGCCCGCGTAATTGTACCTACTGAATAAACATGTCAAAGCTGACCGTTAGGGATCGTTAGCAGAGCTGTAACATCAGGAATCCATACCCTGTGGCCTTTAATGTGCGTCAGAGCATTGCCTCTGTCATCCATGCCTTACAGGCCCCAAAACCAACTGTCACTAATGATTTTTAAGGTCACTGGCCTTAAAACGTCATTCTATCTCTCTCTCAGAGAAACTTGATAAATTTTATGTTTCAAAGCACAGTGCTGTTGTATTTTTCAAGATTACTTTTTCTCCTCTTGATTATTCTGACCATCCCTTATCTTCTGTGTTCTGCTTCCACAGACCTTTCACAGAACTGTGCATCATTGCTTCAGTGACCTCTCACTGCACGATCTCTCTTCTGTTCAGGTTTTTACTTACCTCTGTGAGAGATGTTGGGAAGAGAGAAAGACAGGTATGTGTCCCCGAGACAATGGCGGGGCATTGGCAAAGTCCAAGAATAGTTTTTGTGTTTCACAGATCTAAATGACATGGATGTTGGCTTTCCAGACTTCTGAATAATACTCAAAAAAATCATATAATAATCAAATAATTACTTTTTAAACATGCGCATGTCACATCATTATTTTATTAATACACCTTTAATGTAAAAAAGTATTGTGTCTATGGCAATTCACCTGACCTGAAATTTGTGGCCTTTTTCACTGGAGAAAAATGGCCTGTTTTGCACAACTTTCTGCAAATTGTCGTTTGAAGTGCAGAACCAGCAATTATTGGCTGCTTATTGTTGTTATTGGCACAGGTAGTGTGGCCGAGCGGTCTAAGGCGCTGGATTAAGGCTCCAGTCTCTTTGGGGGCGTGGGTTCGAATCCCACCACTGCCAGTAAGCTTTTTGACCAAGTAAAAGTGATCTGTGTTAAGCACAAATGTGTTTGGAAAGCGATATGGATGTTGCCTTTCCAGAGGGCCACTGCTGTTCCCTGTAAGGGACTGTATGAGTGATACTGCAGGGTGCAGACCCTGCGATTTCTGGTCTGCTGCCTCTGAAACTGACTGCATGTGTAGGTGGCATAACCATTTGCTTCAAAAACACTGATGACATGCATTGACTGACCAGCTCTGGCCCTGGATCAGTTGTGACAGCAATACAGTCACTGAGTAATAGGAGGCAACGCCTCTGTCTGTCCTGGGACACGTGCAATAGAACACGCTGGGGACATTAAATGGGAAATTTCAGAATCAAAGCCATCTGCAACCTCAATTATACTACAGAGGACGTGTCCCAGTTGTGAATTCAACAGCCTATGTTCTGTGGCACAAACTGCCTGTATTAGATTGGCAGGCATGATGGAGGGAGTGCAGCTGGCCATGGATTGCTTTTTCTGGGTAGGCTGCCATCAGCCCAATTCACTATATCTCCCTGTGTATGAAGTTGGTCCAGGTCTGATCCACTTGATCACTGTGTTTCCTCAGTCTGTTCCATCCTCAGAACATCAGGAGGATTGGGACTATACCTCCATTTTGTTTGATTTGATAAGACTGTTGCTCACAGGTTTAGCTGTCCTCCCATGTATAATTTTGTTCCTTATGCCTGGTGAAGTGTGTTGAGGAGGCAACAGAGGGTGTGTATCAGAAGACCCACACACTACTCGGGTGTAAAGTAAAAAACCGAATGTGAGCTGGCCAAAGAGATCAACATACGCTCTGCCTGAGTGGTGAGGACTTTCACAGACACCTACAGGATGCACATTCCCTTGGGGGACATAATTTCTGTCACAAGGTTTTGGGGAATGGCAGATGCCAAAGCCACCAGGTCCCTACAATTATGATAAATCCACTGCAGAATGCTGATGGCAAAAATTATGGACACATTTTACAGTTGAAAGGGCTAAAGGATCTCTATTTTGAAAATGCTCAAAAAAGTGGTGCGGGGCACCTTTTTGGCACATTTTGAATGGCTGTTGAAGTGGACCCGCTCCCTAAATGGGTTGGTGACCTCTAGTGGAGGATCCCTCACTGAACAGCTGATTGAGTGTTGCTAGCAAGTTTAATCCAAATATCCGAAATGAGTGTGACTCCTGTCATACAGAGAAGGACGTCTTCCGCTTGCTTGGTGATTGCTTAATATTATAAAATGTGAAAGGGCAAATGCATGACTGTGTGCAGTTTTCTTCTACTTGGTTGCAGTCAGTTGTAGAATGAAACACATCACAGAAAAATGTCTTCATATTTTCATATATGAAAAATGAAACTTGCAATAAATAAATCAAATCAGATCTATGCAAATGGACATGGGCTCAATGATGCTGTTTTAGTTTTTAAGCCAGTGATGATGTCAAGATTGAAACTGGAATCTGCATTTCATGAACAACTTGCAGGAGTTCAAATTATTTAAACATGCCACAATGGATGTGCTTTGTCATATTGATGAAGAAAAAAACCTTGTTTTATCTATACTAATGTTTCAGTAATGAGTGAAATTATGTTTAAGGTTTTTGTGATGTGTTTTTATTTTTGAAAATGTAATTTTGTTTAGTTTCTGTCTTTTTTAACATGCTTGATTTTTACTCAATGGTAAAGACTGTGCTTTTTAAAAGTGAAAGTCTCTCTGTGTCTGAAACACTCTTTCTTTTTCAATCAATTCAGTTCAATTCAATTCAGTTCAATTCATTTATACGTTATTGGCAGGACAAACAGAAGCAGTGTTGCCAAAGCACTAATAAACAATGTTAAAAGTACAACAGTGTAAGGACAAAGAAAACACATCTCTTTCCGTCACACCATCTAGTAATTAATACTTAGACTGTAGTATGTGTGTTTATGGCAGTCCAGTCAAATGTGTGAACATGATCTGAGAGCAGTGGGAAATGGGAACAGCTGGTGGGAGAGGAACATGGCACTTACTGTGACCCCATACCAAGAGTTTTTGCTGTTGATGAGATTTATGGTAATGCAGAAATGGATGACAAAACTCAAATGTTTATGGCTGCAAAACACTTCAACAATTTTACCGACACAGAGTACATGGACCACATTAGAGTTCTCAGTCTTCAAATATTATATTACTACCAACACATAACCTACTGAAAACGTTTGGGTTTTTATTGCTTTCAGTTAAAATAAAACACCAAAGAGATAACGCCACATTCATTTATGACCGTCAGCTTCAACAGTGACCACTGGGAGGGAAGCGGAGAGAGGCAAATATTACTGCAATGAGAGGAGCTTAAGGGACAGAAAAGAGGACAGTAATGTGGGGCGTGAAGAGCTGAAATGAAGGGAGAGAAGGAGGGCAAAGCACAATGACAAATCCAGAGGGAGAGCAAGAGACCGAGGGAATGCAAGAATACTGAAAACAGATGAAGGGGGGAGGGAACTGTGTGTGTGTGTGTGTGTGTATGTGTGTATGTGTGAGGGGGAGGTCGAACAAGATACATGTGTGAAATGTAGTCGGCTGGTTTAAGAGGCCCTCTGGTAACATGATCCACTGATGTTACATGTAGCTTTTTGCTACCCTTTACACACACACCAGAACATGCATTCACACACATATGTCTGTCATTACCCTTATGGTTGACTAATACTCCAGTAATGAATATTTCATGTTTTACTAGTTCAGTCATCTGACAAGGTTAGTTGAAAAATACATCTTCATGAGTAAATGTAGTTATAAATTGTAAATTTGTACATTAGTTGTAAGGTTGCAAATTTTACATATATTTGGTGGTAAAACATGCTAATGTATGTCACTTGAGTCTGACATGTTGATGCCTGGAGTGTCACAGCCGAGAGCCACAATCCTTACCTTGTCTCAGCTGGCACGTAAGTATTAAGGGTGAAATGAACCCAACTCGACAACTTGGTCATGATTTTGGAATATATGGTATCATCTGAAATAGAATTTGGATGCTACCTCATTACTATTATCATCACCAACGTCATTATAATCAGTTTTGCTGTTGCTTGCTGTCGCTGTATTGAGGAATGCCATTTGCGCTTTCCATGTTCTGAGAATCGCACTTGTCCACCTGCAGAGGGCGCTGCATCAAACGTAATATGATGGACTGGCAAGCCTCTTTGAAATAGTTGCTCGGTTTGGGTGGTGAATGTTTCTTGCACAGTAACAGTGCTCATCCTTATCAATTCATAACCCACAATCTATCTGAGTGTAACCCATTCGTCAAGATTCGTCACGAAAAAGGATTCGCATCTAAGAAACATTAATGCCATCTACATAATACAGCTCCTAACCAATGTATACTTGTATATATTTTGATGTTGGTGACTACTATACTAATCTCATGCACTTCATGCCACAAGCTTTCATTTGAGCCTCAACAGCTTGAGTTTTGATTTCTGTGAGATGAGGCACCTACACAAAGAAACTCGACAACCCCCCGCCTCACCCATCCTGACAAGACTACTCTCAGTAAACAGATCAAAGTCCTAATTTAGCTCCATAATGCTGAATGCCAACCAAAGAGACCTTACATATTTCTGAGAGGCTGACACCTGTGCTCTAAACACAGATTCGAAACTTTTTTGTGCATTCAATAGTATATAGTAAACAGCACAGCACAAACAGTAACAATAATAACGTGTATCAAACAACAAAACAAAAGCAAAATAACATATGACTCATCGGCAAGTTTCCCTTTGCATGTATGCATACACATGCATACACGTCACATACCTACACGTATGCACATACACCTACGCACACAACTGTACACAATGTATGGCTTTCAGCTTATACGACGTCCACTGAAAAGCCAGGCAGAAGTGATACACTGTCACACTCCTCTGTTGTTCAGTACTTGTTAAAAGAGGAAATTTTACATACATGCATTTCTGTACATGAATGCCCATGTTGGCAATCAGCATCAAAGCCTGAGGATTGCTAATGAACAGTAACATACACAGGCTAATTTATGTTCATACCTGCTGATTTTTATTCTTCTCATATTTAGTTGTCTCATTTCTAACAAGTGACTGGCATGCAACTATTCATAAATAAAAGAAATAAGGGCTTGATTCCTCTTCTGAGGAGAAACAGGTTAGTGTTATGCTTCTAGGGATTACTGTAGCAGACAGTGTATTGTGTACACTAGATCCTCATTAGGAGAAAGTTCATCCAAAATCTAGTTTTCACCAAATGTCCTGCATTTATCTTCGGTCAACTGTGCTGACTGCTTTTTGGAATTTACAGCAAAGTAAAGACAGTTGGCACATCTATGGATTGGGTTTTATGTGGCATGTTCAGAAATGTCCCTGCTCTGTGTTGTTCTTGAGGCTTTTTTGTGCGGTAAGAAACATGCTTGGTCAGGGGAAATTCTGAAGTGAACATTGCCTAGTAGTTTTGAAACCGAAAGTCTGCATTGGGCAGAGCTATATGTCTGCAGTAGCAGAATTGTGTCAAGTCTTTGCCTTGTCTAGAGATGAATACAATTTGAAGTTCTGACCTTGTTGCCTTTCTGACACTGTGCCTTTGTTCTTGCATTCTTTGTAAGCTCAAAGAAAGGGATTGAAATACTGATGCAAACCCCTTCTACAGCTCAAAGGGAAAGCCATCATCCCCCAGAGAAACTCTCAACTGACTGTTGTGAGAGTTTTCCTTTTGCTTTGCAAGCACCATACCAAACAATTTTCTCTTGGGTAGCCTTCCTCAGAGAAATATATATGTTTAGTATGAGATAATTATTTCCCAGTCTGGAAATGGTCATAATGATTTAGTTTGGCCTGGTATATCAGAGATTAGACATTCATCAGCCAACCATTAGGCCCCCTTTAAGCCATGGTCTAATTACATGGCTACATTTCAAACACCTTGCCCTTCACCCCCCCTCCCCC
Organism: Megalops cyprinoides; assembly: GCF_013368585.1. NCBI lineage: Eukaryota > Metazoa > Chordata > Actinopteri > Elopiformes > Megalopidae > Megalops > Megalops cyprinoides. Next base: position 6,656,902 of record NC_050598.1, read on the forward strand.
CCCTTTCTCTGAGGCATGTGTTAATGACAGGACAATAACAAACCAGACACCTGGTCTAAAATCTGAGCATAGAACACTGGAAGGCAAGACGGCATGACCTTCTCCCTACGGGGGTGTCCTCACATGGGGTGTCAGTGGGGGCAGACTTTCTTTCACTGCATCTCTTGTTCACTGATGCCGTTTGTTATTTATTGTTATAAATTTGTTCATGTTTATAGTTTTTTTTAATTGGCAATTCCCAATGCTTTTTACCTATTATTCTCCCAATTTGGAATGCCCAACTGTTTTCTTGAAATGGCGCCCACGCCTGCCACCCCCACTAACAACCCGGGAGGGTGCAGATAAACAATTGCTCTCCTCCAAAACGTAAAATGTCACTGCCACTTCTTTACACACTGCAATCCCCATGCCAATCTTGTGTAGACATGAGTTGGAAGAAGACACTTCATTCACAACTTTATACAGGACAATCTGCACATGCGCGATTGACCAGCGGGGGTCCCTAGTCCCTAACTGACCTACTCATCCCTATATCCCTGGCTGATGACACAGACAGGGTCACACCTGAGCCACAGGGCTCAGCCTATACTTGCAACAACAAGGGCTTTTAGCATTGAGAAAAAAGTGCTGGAAAAATGGCTATTGGGAAGTAGAAACAGACCTCTTCAGACTGGGAAGACCAATACTACTGGTTTGCTCTTTCCTCTTACAATTGAAGTTATTTATTACAACATTATAACAGGTATTTTAAAATATTTATTCCAAGAAGATGATGTTGATTGTAAATGCATTTTAAGAAACTTTTTTTTCACTTTTGAGATGCAGAAAATGTCTCTGTTGCAAGGCATCTAAGATTCCTCTTTTATATAAACTTTGTTAAGATGTGCCTGATGCTTGGGTTTAAGAATTCTCTTTCAAAATGAATCTTTTGCAACATTGTGTGACAAGAGAGACGGCCATAGAGTGTCACCCAGATCCACTGGGGAGCCTGTTCATTTCTGTTTTGATAAATGTATTCACATCAGGACTGCATTCCCAACAGTATTGCGCCTCAGTTTTGTAAAATGAAAAAAAAAATCTGCCAGGCTGTCTTGAAAGCATAATTCGCATCAGTGGAAAACAAAATGTTGGTCGAGTAAAGTGCCAAATATTAAAACTTGACACTTCTCCCACAGCTTGTCCCTTTTCCTTAAGTGGTTCAGAGAAGGCATTGACTGCATCCGATATAACTAACACACTGAGTTAATCAGGGCTCATCTTACAAACAGGCAAGTAACTCTGTATTGTGATTTGAGTGAGGACATTGTTACTGCACACTCTAGTGTTTGTGCCGATTCCAAGAAAAAAAAAAACTCTCCTATTTACATGTTGTAACTGTTCCAGTTGCAGGTACGGTGGTGCACTATTAAAGACAGATGACAAAGTTCAAAACTGAAAGGTGCTGCTGATCTGATAAAGCAGGGGGGAATCTAAGGTTGCACTGTGATCCTGTAATGAATAATACTGCAACTGTATTCCTCCATCTGATTGTAACTATACACCAAGGTTGTTTTTTTAACATCTATCAGTACATATTTTCCCTTTTCTCAAAAATATTAATTCTCACTGCATTAATATATTTATTCTTACAAAAATCCCCAAAAATGTTGACCAGGAATTAAAGGCAGAGCAAAAGCACATTTAAATTGATAAAGATCGCGACCCGAATACTATCCCAGGAATGAACTTTCCCCATAAATTCATTGCCGCTGTGGCTTTAGCCTGAAACCGCCTCGAGCCTGGAGCGCTGTGGTCGTCTGCAAGTTTCCCTGCATTCCTCCCCTCGCGCGGGGCTCGTGATCCCGGAGCCCCCTCGAGTTTCACAGTCCTCCATTAGCAGCGCGAGAACATTAGGATGAATGGCGCGTTTGTTCTGCTGAGAATACCGTGTGGAAGAACAGATGGAGAGAGGGAGAGAGAGCGCGTAACGGAGACAGGGAACTGGCTTCCACGAGCTTACAGACATTTCTTGCAGAATGCATGCGAGAGAACTGTCAGAGCTCTCGACCAGAGCCCATTGCCACTCAGCAGACGAGAAGAGATCACATTCACACATGAAAATAGTTGTGTACCAAACTGTTGACACAGATTTCGTGGGCAGCATCCTTTAAGTTCTTAACTAGATTTCAGTTACAGTTTGCTGACTTGTAGTATTATCGGCTTATGTTATAAGCACAACAGTATGCTTTTTCTCTGTCACAAAAGCATTTTGGTCCAGCCATGCAGTTGGCTATCAGAGAAGGAGGTGGGGAAGGGAGTGACAGAATGGAATACAGTGAGAGAGAGACAGAGATGGTGGGGGAGGAGGGATTGATTGTTCTAGCATGTAGGCTACAGAACTACTTAGCTAATAAACAGATGGGGCAGAGACGGGGGAATGAGAGGATCTTACGGAAAACAGAGAGCCGTCTCTGTGCTTCGCCTTGCTCATTTAAGACCAGGCGAAGACACATATTTGCACAAGCCTCTTCAGAGACCCTCACCATCAACCCACGGCAGAGTCCTCTACTGTGTCCCCGTGTTGATTAGGGTAGCGGGGGAGTTTATAGAGTTCCGCCCTGGACTCAAGCTAAAGACTGTTGGAGGTCAAGCCGGAAAAAATATTGAAAATATTCCAGCCAACGGTGTCAAGACGCGCATTGTATAGTCTTAAGGACAAGGGTAAGTATGTTATTTGACCGATCTTATCGGTCTGAAGCATAATATACGTAAGGAAAAACAATACATATTTTAAAGTTGGTTGTTAGCTAGCCATATAGCTAACTATTTTTCAGCTCGTGTGTCTTCAGATAATCAAGCAATTTATCGTGTGGAGCGCTGTGATTTGTGTGGCTTGCTTAGAATGATCGAAAATTAAGAGATACGGTAATGTTAGATTGCTAACTACTACATGCACAGTAAATAGTTATTGCAGCCAACTGTTACTTAGCCCCAGACGAAGTCTTCAGCTTCAAGTTAGGACACAAGAATCGGGTCACAGGATAGTGAATTGGGTACTTGGGTGCTTCCGTCGTTTTGTGTCGATTGAAAAGGTCATCCCCTGAAAAAATCGCTCATTTCAATACCCATCCTCGGTCTTAACGAGTTTATCCCGCGTATTTGTTCGATTAATGTCTGTAATCTCGTTTGGTTTATCCTCCTGTTGAAGGGCGACTAGTTAGCTAGAGGTATGCAAGCGGAGAGGAAAGGGAGAGCAACGCTTAGTTTGGAATTCATAGTTAACGTTTATGGTGTGGGAGAGTTTCAGCTGTTGTGACTATATCTTACAAGAAGAAAATCCTGCCTTACTGTATCATATTTTCCAAAGCTAATTTTAGTGACTCTAGGCTGTACATTATTGAAATACAAGAGGTAACGGCCCAATCGAACACGCTGTACACATAAAACCTAATGTAACCCAGCCACAACTTCAAACCGCTCGTGACGTTAGCCCCACGGCCTTTTTGACAAGTGAGAGAAGCATGGGTGAATTTTACGTTAGCACGAGCGATTCTGTGGCAAAATCTAGATTATGTTTTCTCAGTCTTGGAATCTTCATTTTATTATCATTTTGCAGTGTTCACCGTGTCACTAACTTCACTGGTGTTCTGTCGGCGCTTCAGTATATCAAAAACAATATATCCAATATATCAAAAACCGGGCTCACATATCTCTCTGACCCTCTTGTGCACTTCCAAAGCACACTGTAGCTCGGATACATTCAGCAATCCCGAATAAAATCCCTCCACACACATTCTTGCTTCCTGTAAACTACACTGTGTTGTTAATAATACACAGCCATTCTGACTGACTGGCCCCTGCACTGTGAAATATTAATGTGGAGAAACTGGGCCGCGAGAAGGATGGCTTTAGTTAGCCTCTTGTTTTCCAGCCGTAAAAAGTGCATGCAACTAGGTCCAGTTTCCTCCTGCTTCTCATACCCTGCACACTCTCTCCAAGTCACTTTTGTTCCATTTGCTTTTTCCCCTCAATGGCACTGTAGTGGTAGGTTCCGCTCCCAGATCAACCCTGAAATGCAGTCTTGCTTGCTATTTCTGGTGGTTTTTGAGAATTACTTTTAAATGTTTTTTTTTTTTTTGCCTGACTCACCAATACTAATACCTTTGGCCCTGTTTTCTATGTTTTTCTGTGTATACTTAACCGTGTATTCTTGCTGAAATCTGGGAGTCAGATCCTCTGCACCTTTGCAGTGCCCTCACAGATGTTGAAAAGGCAGAAGCAGCTGGTGTTGTCACTGAGGCCGACCGCTGATCACCGGCCACCGTCAAACGATTAGGAGGCTTTACGGCTAAATATAACTCCCTGGAGAATTTCAGGTCTGCTTAGGCTTTACCTGGCAACTACTACTCGCGAACTACGGCATTGTGACATCAGTTAAGATCCCCTTGCGTTAGCCACCGACGTTAAAGTTTCTCCAGAAATGTTTCTGTGAACGCGCTCGTTTCGCGCGTTCGCCTCAATGCATTTTAAACGTCCTTCCTTTGGTTTGACAACACGGAGGGTATCTGGTTATTTACATTGCAAATGGTTGCACCTGTCTGTTAAATCCCATTTTATTTTACTGGAAAAATTCCAATGTTTTCCAGATACTTGAGCAGGAGATGCAAAGAGGACTCATAAAACCTCGTGAACAGTAGCCCTGCAGGAACTGTACCGCCAACAGGAAATTGTCTAGGAAATGTTTCTCTGGTGTTAACTTAATGTTATAAGGCTTTTAACGGCATATAAATTAAGTCAGTGCCAGTGCCCCATTGTGCTCTTTTCCTCAAATGTGTTTTTAAATACATTTTTCCTGGTGTTTTGTATTGGTGTCACAGAAATATTACTCATTTAGGGGCTACTTTGTGGAAGGTGTCAGCTTCCTCACTCTTGTAAAATTATACCAGTGTGCACCACACAGTGCCAACTGTTTGAGGTCCCACTGTCAGGATTTCTCAAGTTCCGTTTTCAAAGACTTGTTACCTTAAAATTAGTTTTAAACCCCCCATTACATACCCTTTCAAATGTAAACAATCTCATTTTAAGAGCATTGCCTAAAGGAAGTGGAGTCTGCAGCACAGTCCTGGCTGGTCCCTCTGAGTTTTTTTTATCCAGGTTTTAGTGTACCTCTGCCCCACTTGTCGTCCCAGGATATCTCCCAGGATAACTGACCCCTTATAAAAGATATTTTTCTGTTTAACCTAGAACATCGTAGGATGATGCTCATCATCGAGGTCTGTTGTATTTTATTTAACGGTTAATTTGAACCGAATGAGTCTTTGCAGTTGGCATTTTATGCTCGCATGTTTTGCACTGAAATTATTGTCTTAATCAAATGACAGTTTTTCCTTCTAGAGCGCGTGGTTGCTTTTTTGGCTGGATCAGCAGAGTAGACAAGGCTGTGGTTGATAGGTCTGACGTCAGAACGCGACTCGCGCCCGTCTGTGTGTTATGTGTCCCCCTCCTCTTCCATACACACAGAGAACTGCACCTCCCCGCTCCGTCCAACCTCCGTGCATTTTTTTCCCCGAGGAGAACCGAGAAAAACAAAGAGCACACAAATGCTTCAGTACATTCACGGCGGAAGGATTTTAAGTCGCGTGCAATACCGTCCTCTTCTAGACAATTCGTTGTAAACGCGTCTACTCTGTGTCGCTGCCTCAGCTGTAACGTCGGTATTTTCGCTAAGGGCACGGCCGCAGCCTCCGAGATGCGCCGTGGTTGCCGGCCCCAAGCGCTGCGCACCACCGACACCGGCCCGGTTCAGTTATGGCTTTCAGACGGAGAGCGAGGTAAGGAGACTGTGGCGGAGAGACAAGGGACAGGTCGGGGCGGCAGCAGGGCGCACTTCGTAAACCCTGTAGTGATTTATTCACTGAGTGAAGTTAGGGTAGTGGGAGAGAATGCGTGGGCTGTCATCCGATATAGCCTGCAACAACAAAGGCCTTTTGTCTACGGCCAGTTCGATCCATCATTAATCTTACTTTATGAAATTGGTCGTTTCCTTATGTCTGTAAAAATAACTGATCTCACATTCCTCCATCTTGAGCTTACTAAGCGTCTGGATGTATACTGTAATTTCGCATTTTTTGACACTGTTGATCATGATGTCGATGACAGGATCAAGATAAACACAAACAACAACAAACTAAAGCCACCGAACGCAGAAGCCCGTTATCGCCGTCTTAATATCAGCAACAGTGTGTCCAACAGATAAATCCTTGTTGTGCATCAGGCAACCACTGCTGAATATTATTATTTTACAAACGAGTGAGAGCAAGAAAGCAGACAAATCACGGCAGTTATGAAAGTATGCTGGACCTGCAATCCATAAATGCACAGTGCATGAGGTACCGATTGCTCATTATGCGCAGCTGTGATTCTAAGCCATCTGTTGCCTCAAGCACTTCCTTATAATATGTGTGTTTGTGTGCGTATGTGTTGGCAGAAGATCCGTTGACCATTATGCACAAGTCAAAACTAGTTATGTCTTTTAGTTCATCCCTGTGCTGACAAAAAAGTAACACACCCACAATATATTTGCTGCCAAAAATATTTCAGTTTTTCCACATTTCTGTTCTTGGGACCTGAAACAGTGTGCTGATTCTAGTCCTTAATCAGTGCTTCCGTGTTCTTCCTGGTGCGAGGCAATGTGTGCATCTGATTTGTGTATGAAGGTTATGCTTGTATCGACTGTTGATCTCTGCTGCAGATAGCCATTTCTTTGTGTAGCTGTTCTGTTACTGGATATCATCTGACCCTCTCTCTCTCTCTCTCTCTCTCCCTCTCTCTCTCTGTATCCCAGGAGGATGCGGTGGCTGGGCTGCTACAGGCTGGGCCTGCTGTGGAAAGCCCTGCTGGTGTTCCTGGCCATCGCCTTTGCGGGGCAGCTCCTGGGGGTCATCTTCAGCAAAAGGTCAGAAATATCCCTGTCAGCTCCCGCCCCGTCTCGCCCGCACCCACTCTGAAGCCCCCTTTTTCTCCTGTCCGCGCTGCCCTGTGTGTGACGCAGTTAGTGAAACCGTGTTCGTTCCCCCGTCCCGGCCCCCCCTCCACACGAGTTAGAGTTCTGATCCAGCGGCACCATGTGGCATGGGGGGTTTCGAGGGACAGCGTTTCCACTTCTCTGTTTGCTGTACACTTATCTCCAGCATGTATGAAATGTGGCAGGACAGGTCTAGCAACAAGGGCAGCAGTCTGAATGGCTGACACCGGGAGAGGAAGTTAGCTTTTTCAAATAAAAAACTTCCTCACACATTGATCTTCCTCCCTCTTTCACATCCCTCTCACCCTTTCTCGAGCCCCATATTCCTCCTTTTCTCCTGTCACTGTCGCTTGTCACTTTTTGGCAGCACCCCTCAGCTCCTTTCTTTACAAGCCTTCACTGTTCTTCGACGCTTTTGCAGTATTGCTCCTGTCGCTGCACCCCATTTCTGTCCACTTACTCCCCGCCCCACCCCAGTATCTTGTTATTGGCATAATTGTACGCAGAGCTGTGCATTTTAAGCATTTTAAGGCATTGATTCAGAAATACCAAAACCAGGGCTGTTCACGTTGATATGTAATCAATGACCTCATGCAATGGATTTTAGAGTAAGCAATGCATTTTGTTGCACAGTGAATCGTTGTTCCCATTTTTAACTCCTCCACTTGCACTGCAATACGCATGCAACCCATCTTTGCTTTTATGATAAAGTTAATGTGATAGCTCAAGTTGAATTTGCGTTGTTTGCGCCAGGCTTTGAAAAGTCATTTTCAGAATGCTGGCAGAACAATGTAGAACTCAGACGTCAAAGAGTTAATATCCATGGATAATATGAGGTGGGATTGTTGTGTTTTGTTTGTAAAGTGGAAGTGAGATATGGAGGAAGATCACCCTCTGGAAATTAGATATTCAAATATTGGAGGGAAATACACAGAGGAGACTGCTGTGGTTTAGAAGGAAAAGCTATTAAAAAATGTAAAGCTATTAAACAATGTAACCTGAAGGTTACCAGTTCAATTCCCAGATGGTGGCACTGCTGTTGTGCCATTGAGCAAAGAATTTTGCCCAGATTGCTTCTGGAGATATCCGGCTATATGAATTTATGATGTAGAAATCTCAGCTACAAAAGCCACTCTGGATTAGGGTGTGTGCCGTGCAAATATGTTTTGTAATTATGTGTCTAACTGATGTGGGAGAGAACTTTTATTACAGTTCTCCATTTTATGGGTCAAAAAAAGCTGGCAGTATAAATTGTGACTGCACTGCACGACATTGACTGGGGGAAATGATAGTCATTAAGCATTGTTGAGGATTTGTTGTGGGTCTGAAGTCTGTACAGTGTGAGTTTGATGACACTGTATTCAGTAAACAGAAACGTTGTGCTTGAAATGTTCAAGCTGGTGAAGAATGCTATTACTAAACAGGATCTAACATTAGGTTTAGATTATTTCTTTGTGCTTCATCTACTTTTGAACTTATGAACAAAAACCTTTATTTGCACCTTTATTTAGTTTTGACATTTATTTCGAAATATCTTCAATTAAAATGTTATTCACATGTAAAATGGATGAAAAGTGCAATTCTTCACAATCATGCAGAATGAGTGATTTTTTTTTTTAAATCATTAAAAGGCCCTTCCTAAAACATACAATAGCACAAAGAAGTAAGTAGGCTAAAGATTGTTGGTTGCAGCTCCTGAACTGTATGTCCTTTCCCAGTGAAAACTGAGCCTGAGCAATGGAATATTCCCCGTCTTCACGGCTTCGTGGTTCATTCCTCTGTTTTTCCACTTTGCCTAGCAGCAGTAGCGCAGGTCAGTAGTGCTGGGGGCTCCCAGGCAGTGACAGCTTTGAAACGGCCCACTTCCTCTCTCCTGCTGAGCTCGGAACTTTAATGTAGTCTGAGAGGAGATTAAATTGGGTGTACGATAACGGGACACACATCTCTGTTTCAGTCTACCGCAGGTTAGAGTGACAATCACAGCGTTCTCTCATGGCTGTGTTGGTGCCCGCTCCTTCAAATTTCAAGGGCACCATTCTGTTTTGTGGTGTTTTGTTAATTATGTATATTTTTTTGAATTTGCAGGCAGATAGTATTAAACTGAATCTTGCTTAGTTTTTCTAATTTGATTTGTTTTATCAAGAAAAGTTCAGAGTATTAGCATTGGTTTTGGCTTTTTTAGGAGTGATCTGGGCTGCTTTTGGGAAAGGAAACAAACCCTAAATAGACAGTATTTTTCTTAGAGCAGGACTCCCTCCAAGTGAATTGTTTTTTTTTCCCTTTTTTAACCCTCCCACATGCACCTTCATATTTGTGACTTTTATAATGAGGTTATAGTGTATTTGAGTGACAATTCAAGATTGGATTGTTTTTGCATTACATTGAATTTGCGATGTTTGTGCCAGGCATTGAAAATTCATTCTCAGCATCCTGACAGAATTATTTAGAACTGGTACATCAAAGGATTAATATCCATAGATTATATCAGGTGGGATTGCTTTGTCTGTAAAGTAGAACTGAGATATGGAGGAAGCTCATTTTGTGGAAATGAGATATTCAAATATTGGACAGAAATACACAGAGCAAGTTGCCTGGTTTTAGAAGAGGTATTATTGTTAAACAATGTAACCTGAAGGTTCAATTCCCAGATGGCGCCACTGCTGTTGTACCATTGAGCAAAGAACTTTGGCCAAATTGCTTCTGGAGAGATCCAGCTATCTAAATGGATGAAGCAGAAGTCTAAGCTATGAAAGTAACTCTGGATCAGAGTGTCTGCCGTGCAAATAACAGATGTAATTATGTGCCTAACTGATCTGTGGAAGAGAATGTTTATTACAGTTTTCTGTTCTTTCACGGGTCAGAAAAATCTGGCAGTGTCAACTGTGATTGCATTGGACAACTTGGATTGGGGGAAGAGATATCTCTAATTTGTGGTATTTTGGTAATTATATTCTTTGAAAAGAGTATCAAAAAACAAAATGAATTTCCACTATCCAAGGCCAAAAAGGTTAATTAAAACACTATTTAATGGTTAGCAAACATTTTTTTTAGTTCCAAGGAATTTTTACATTTATAGCGGACTTGAACAAAACATCTTCTTCTGGCAAATGGCAAATGGCTGAGAAACTAGAGGTTTATTGGTACCAAACTAGCAAAGCTAAAGCATCGTCCCTGCCTTAAAGCTGCTTGGGGTCTCCTAGCAAGTTGTTGCTAGCAACACACGCTTTGACAACCCCTCCCTCCTACCTCTCCCTCCAGTTTCCTCCTATTCTCCAGGGAAGTCCCCTCTCTTGGGTTCCCAAGGGAACTGTTCCGGGTCGTGGGAACTTGTCTTTATCATGGCGATGGAAGGCAGCTAGATTTAGGAAGAGAGAGATGGATAGCTGGCTAGTTTGGTAGCTAGCTACCTCTTAGCAGTTCACAGGACACAAACCTGGCTCTGCGAACATGAAACTGCACAGAGTCTCCAAATGTCACTGCTCTGCACAACTGCTCGACAGCTTTGCACGATTTCATTGCCAGGCAACTCGTTTTCTGGCCCATTCCATAATAAAAATTGACCACATAGTTAAAAATTTGCCAACTCTCTGCACTGTCTCCCAGGCTTGCTCATCTGTCTGTGTTATCCAGCATCCTTCATAACAGAGAGACCACAGATAATATATTTTCATTTTTCCTATCAGAAGAAGTTGAAGGCTAGGTTATTCCCATTTTCCTTTCATATATAGCTGTCCGTCTTGCTTGATAGCACTGTAAATACTCATTAATGGCAAGGTGATAATTTACCTGCCATGGTGTAGCTGAAGATGTTTGTATATTTATGAAGGTTGTGCTTGCCGGCAACACTGAGTAGCTGGCTCACAGCTTGCAAGCTCACACAAACTTGTCACTTCTTCCTATTAGCATGCAGCTAATGTATGGCTATGTCAGCTTGAAACAGAAGGGTGATAGTCATTGAGAACAGAGACAATTATTTCTGCAAGCGATATTTTAATTGGTTTCTGGAGACATATTTAATTAACATGGATTACTTTCTGGATAAGTGAAATTATTTCTATTGAAGAGCCATTTTCAATTGTAAGAATTACTGTATTTTTCAGTGTAACATGGCAGGGGCAGACATTAGCTGCGAGGGCTGTAGCTAGCTAGATTCAGTGTTTGAAATAAAAGTTGATCATGAATGTGGCACAAGTCACTCAAGGCAACTGATTCAGTTACTGACCTGCGGTCTGTGGTATAAATCAGAATAGAGAACAGAAGCTGTTTCACCTACATGGGGAATGGTGATATTTTTTCCCTTTTCAGTCCTGTTAGCGTTATGTGCTGCATAGAGTTAGCGCACATTGTAAAGATAGCACTGGCTGCCAAAAACCACATGTAAAATGGGAGCATTTACTTGCAGGTTGGGGGAGGTGACCTCGGTACAAAGGCCCTTCTGGTTATAGCCCTGGTCTTCACTCTATACAGTGTTGTAAAATATTTAAAATTCGGAACACCGTAAATGTACAGTATTCACCCTGGAGTGACATAATTGGCAGCACTGGGACTTTGACACTGTGGTCTCAAACAATGATGTACTCATTCATTTGTGATGGGTCAAAACAATCCCACACGTTTCATTTTGTGTATTGTAGCAAGCATTATTCAGAGCTTGTGCTACAATGTGCAGTGCAAATCGTACTTGTTTTGCTAAACGAGAACTTGCATCAGAAGTTTTTTGTGTTACACATTTCAAAAAGTTCAGTACAACTGAGACCTGTAAAATTAAGACCCATGTAAAATTAAAAGACAAGACCCATGAGGTGATCTTAAAGGCACAGATCAACTCATAAATCCATTCAGCCCTTTCAGTGAATACAAATTTTTTTGGTGGCAGTTAAAAATCAATTCTGTATATTTCATGCGCCAGTGGTTCTGAAGAACTTGATGCATGGATGGATCAATCTATTTGTCCCAGCCCTAATTATGACAGCGCACCTCCTGCAGTTTCAGTGTCGTGAGCAGTGATGTCAGGGGCTGCAGTCTGGCCCAGCGTTGATCCAGCTGTCTGTCTCTGTCCCTCACTCTCCCTGTAAGACTGCACATTACATTCTTTTCTCTCACCCTCTCTTTATTTTTCTCAGTCTCCCTTTGCGGCTCTCGCTCTCTCTCTCTGTCTCTTCCTGTCTCTCTCTCTCCCTCTCTCTTGCTCTCCCGTGGTTCAGTTCAGCTCAGCTACACTTTGATAGCATGCCAAAGCAAATAAGCTGATGATTCATTGAAATGAACAGTAACAAGTTATACTAACAAAAATAGCCAGAACCAAAACAAACGATAAATAAATTGCTCCCTCTTTCTCTCTCTTTCCTGTTTTCCTCTCTTTCTCTGGGCAGTGTATCACTGATCACTGGGGAATTCCTGCTAATAGGAGCATGTTAGAGCTATCACACTTGAAAATGCTGCTTTATTTTGCTTAGGGTATTTGTGGGTTTTTTATTTGATTAGATATTTTCTTGTCAGTCCTTCTTTTGTACTCTTTGTGTTTATTAATGCTTTTTGATATACTTTAAATAAAGAGCTATTAAAATGAAAATCTACTCTCCTTCTGTCCCTCTCACTGTCCCCCTTTCTTTCTCTCTCTTCCTCTTCCTCTACCCCCCCTTTCTCCCTCCCTTTATCTCTTTCCCTCCCCTCTCCCCTTTCATTCATTTTCCTCTCTCTTTCCCTCCCCTCACTCTACCCCCTTTCTCTCCCTCCTCCTTCTCTTTTCCTTACTCCCCCACCTCACCCCCTGTCTCCCCCTCTCCATCTTTCTCCTGTGCTCTGCCCCTGCAGTGTTCCGTCAGAGAGGCCCCACCCCATGTTCTCCCTCCCCCCAGCGGAGGCCCAGGGGGCGTCGCTGGGCTCCTGCCGGCCCCACACCCACGTCATGTTCCTGAAGACCCACAAGACGGCGAGCAGCACCGTGCTCAACATGCTCTACCGCTTCGGGGACGAGCGGGGCCTACGCTTTGCCCTGCCCCTGGGGTACCAGTTCGGCTACCCGCTGCCCTTCAACGCCCACCGGGTGAAAGGCTACCGGGGGGCCCACGTAGTGGACTTCAGCATCATGGGGAACCACATGCGCTTCAACAAGGCGGAGGTGCGTCAGGGCTCGAGCCTTCTCTACACCTGTAATCTGTGCTCAGACTAGATTGGTGTCAGATAGGCTGCGATTGTCATGGAAAATATAGCTGACCGTTTACACTAATAATGGAATCAGAAATAGATCTGCAGTGTGCTGTATCGTGGTTCTATGTAAGAATGCATCCTCTTATCAGTCTTAACAGCAGAAGTTTGAGATTACAGATTCCAGGCCATAGGGTGTGTTGGGTCTGGTGTCTGATTGGTGAATGGTGAATAGTGTTTGTGATGTAAGTGTGCTACCAATTCACTGGTCCCCTCCCTCCTCTCTCTCCTTGCTTTTGGCACTCCCCCTCCTTGCTCTCCTCTGTCTCGCAGGTGGAGAAGGTGATGCCGCCGGACACCTTCTACTTTTCAATCCTGCGTGATCCGGTGGCCCTGGCCGAGTCATCATACGCCTACTACAAAGCGGTGGCCCCTGCCTTCAAGCGGGCGAAGGGACTGGCCGACTTCGCCGCCGACCCCTGGCGCCACTACGACCCCCGGCTCCGCAATAACCACTATGCCCGCAACCTGCTGTGGTTCGACTTCGGCCTGGACCACAACGCCAACTTCTCGGAGGCGCTGGCCCGGCGGGGCGAGGCGGCCGTGCGCCGGGCCTTCCGCCTTGTCCTGCTGGCAGAGCACTTCGACCAGTCCATGGTGCTGCTCCGCCACGCCCTCTGCTGGCCGCTGGACGCCGTGGTCTCCTTCAGCCTGAACGCGCGACAGCAGCGGGGTGGGAGGGGGGGTGCGGGCGGCAGCCTGGCGCTCACCGAGGAGCTGCACGCCAGGCTGCGTGAGTGGAACGCGCTGGACTGGCACCTCTACCAGGCCTTCAACCGCACCTTCTGGGAGGAGGTGGAGCGCTTCGGCAGGGCCCGCATGGAGGAGGAGGTGGCCCGTCTGAGGGCCCGGCGGGAGGTGATGGCACGCGTCTGCCTGCGGGACGGGGGGCGGCCCGTGGAGGCCAGCCGCATCCGGGACAAGACCATCCGGCCCTTCCAAAGCGGCCTGGTGAAGATACTGGGCTATGAGCTGCAGCCGGGGCTGGACAACGCCACCAGCCAGGCGTGCCTGAGGTTGATCAGGCCTGAGATCCAATACAAAGACCTGCTGGACGCGCGGCAGTTCCCCCGCTCCTCCCAGCCCGCCGCCGCCCCCGGCGCCCCCTACAGGAAGGATGCGGCGCACCCCAGGGGAGCGGGGGTGGCGGAGAGAGAGAGGGACTGGGACGGAAGCAGGCTGAGTCACAACCAGACCTCACTGCTGGGCCAAGGGAGGGTGCTGAGATAGCTTTAGTATCCACCCATCCCCTCCCCTGCAGTGGGGAGTGGCACAGACCTGCCCTGGAGAAACGTGCATGACTCAGGTGATCGGAGGCTTTGTACAGACACTGCTAAACGCAAGATGAAAGGCTCACAGGGCAATAAGTACCCCCCCTCAAATCCCCACACAATACCTCTGCGTCCCTTTCTCCTATCTCACTTCTTGGCAGCAGATCAAAATCAAACTCTCTGTCCCCAGCCCAGCCTTTGTAAGGGATGGAGATACCGACTCAAACAGTCCATTACTCCACCCCCGCACGACCCACCTGTACTGCATTGGTACCGACTGAACATAGCAGTCCAGTTGAGGTACACACGGCCTTTTGGCTCTATGGTCGAACCTTGAGCAGGGTAATAACTGTGTAAAAGTCAGGAGTGAAGGGAGTGGTTAAATGTGGTTATCCCACAGAAATGAAAGATAGTAGATAGATAGATAGATAGTAGTGCTGGCAGGTATGCTATGTTTTCTATGAGCTGCCGTTCACCAGGATTGGCATTTTAGGAGATGCACAGGTATATATGCAAACCCAGGTGTACGTGCAACCCAGAACGCTCATTCCAAGCGACTAAACTAGAGCCTGAGTCGCGTAACCTTCACACTCCTGCGTCATTCTGTCCTTGTAATAGCAGCATTTATGTTGGATATCAGCATAAAAAATAGTGTGTCGCCACCTACTGGAGAAAAGGTGCCAGTTCGCCCCAAATCCCAGCAAAACTGCCCAGCACTTGACTCAGCATAATACCTGTATTTTAAAGAAAAAAAAACGTAATAATGGTACTCTTGCAAGTGGCCTCAGGCAAATGACAACCTGTTCTTGCAGACTTAATGGTTATGAAGCCACAGCCAATGATCAGGGCCCTGCTGATAGGGATTACAATCCCTAAGGTGACCCTCCCTGGTTACATGACTTCCATTGGCTCATGCTGCGCCTCTTAATGCTTGACAACAGATCATAAGCTATGGCTGTTTTGGTGCTGAAGCTCATAGAATTGGCATCCTCAGTCAGTCAGACATTGTAATTAGTTCATGCTGTTTTACCGTTTAATCGTTGATGTTTTACTGGTGTGCACTACAATTTAGTACAGACAGGTGTCAGTCTGGCTGTATTTATGAGGTTTTTAATATATGTTCTCATTTCTGACTGCTACAAAAATCCCTCTTATGGCTAATTAGAGCAGAGGTACACAAGTAGTATTTTAAACTAAATTTTAACTAAAAGGCCTCGTAGGAATCGCTCTTTTGACTGCTAATGATAAGGGATGATTACTGCTTGGCATAGAACTTGCTGTTTTCCTTCAGTGAACACATTGCACTCACCTCTAAATCAATGAGTCTCCAAAACCATGAGTCAGTGAGAATTTGAGGTGATTGTCTGGATTATCCAGCGAGGCAGTCAACCCACCTGTAGTGCTTTCAAAAGTACAGAGAGTGAATCCCGCAATGTCATTTTCCCGGGCACTTTATACATGAACACAAAAATCCAAAAGTCAACAGCAACACTTGAATTTTTCTACTTTGGAGATTTACTGTCTGTTTTGTCTTTATTTTGCGGTTCCATCTTGTGGCCTCTGTTTGGTTAACTAAAACTGTGAACCATGAACCGAAAAGCTGCCGAGCTCCTGTTCGCTCTTCCACTGGGTGTCATTTCACGGAGCTGCTCCCAGATGGCCCTGCCCCCTCTGCCAAGCTCAGCCAATCAGGAGGTAGTTTTTAAATTGTCTTCAGCATGATTGCGGACGATCTCCCAGTGGGGAAAGCTGAGAGGAAATTGTTGGAGACTGCCTGCTGTTATTGTCTGCTATTAGATTGCAACAAAATGAAACACATGAAGCATTTGTTATACCCTGCCAAACTGTGCGCTTACAGCTTGCTAGAATCGCAAAGCAGCTGTTCACTGCAAAACTCCTACTCACAGTGGTCACTCTTTGCTTTTGAACAAATCTTTTTTCAGGCTCACACACATTTTGTGAATTAGTGGAACAGTTAATTACAAAGTGCATCTAGATTTTAAGATTCTAGCTAGCTATGAGCGTATATCCAAACCGCCTAATCATGGGATAGAGGTACTCAACATTTCAATCAAACTAAAATCGGATACTTCTCGAAAACCTTCCCTCCCCTGTATCCCCTCGCAGAATGAAGCCAGCTTTGTTCCACCGCTGTAGGTTCCTGTTCATCGTCGGCTAACGGCACGGCTGAGATCGAACCCGGGCCCTAGGGCTCAGCCTTGTGCTCAAACATCAAACGCTTTCACCGGTCCAGCCACCCGGGAGCAGGCACGATAGCTCTGCCCACAGATGCCGGTTCCTTTTCGCCGACACTAGCTTCATTATTTGGCTGAAAGAGGAGCAGTGCACGGTTCTTGTGCGGTGGAAAAGCAGGGCGGGGCACGACTCTGCAGCTTCGGTTCCTAGTTCTAGACGTGACGGCGCGAAAGGCCCCTCCGCCCCGTGTTTGTGCTCTCATTGTTTGTATGTTAAATATCACCAGTGTTGACCAAGCTTCAAAAGCACTGTGTTGACTTGCAGACTCGATAGCAAGGAGAGGATGGTGAATGTTCTTTGTGTTCAGCGGTACGAATCGGTCACAGCACTCACTCGTGTGCAGACCAAGGAACTTGTCCGGTTTAGTGTACACACACACAAAAAAAAAAATGTTATCTTGCCTTAGAATAAGAGACTTTTGAACAGGGCTTTAAAATGACAGCTTGCTGTATTTATTTTTTTTCTAATATCTTGTATATATGTACCGTATTTATTTTTTTCTGATTGGAGGTATGCTGTTGAGATGCTCATTTGATGTAAGTGTGTATGTGAGGCTGAAATGCACTATGCAGCATTTTACGGAGACAGACATGGACAGACGCAAGCATTGCTGACAACCACTTTGCTGATGTGTGCTTGCACCCACAAATAAGGGAAAATGTTCACAGACACTGATACACATGAGCAAATTGACAAGTATATTTACTTTGACTACTTTATATATTATCTGAACAGTACTGCACAGACTGTATTTGTACACTATCAGACTTTGTGTGTAAATTCAGAGGCACATAAAATCAAAATCTTCAAATGCACACACGCACAGACACACACACACATACACACACAGTAGCATGCCTTTTTGTCAACACACTACACGGCACCATTTGCCCTCAGCTTCTCAGATGGAATCATCTGCTTAGATTTATTCCTTTTAAAAACTCATTTGTTCCATACTGCATGTTTTAAGACATCAGACACCAGCACTATTTAAGATTGAATTTTTGGACATGACCAAGTTTTTGGCAATACTGACCTTGAAATGGGCTGGCGAACTCTGCAGCTGGCACAGGAGAGCGCTTCGGAGGCATGCCAGGAGAGAGGGGAACAGTGGAACAGTGGTGTGGCAACAGTGGTATTACATTACAGAGTGATGGACACAGCCACAGGTTTTCTACGAGTCCAGCCACGCCGCCAGCACCAGTTTCAGTCACCCACTTTGGTTTGAAAAAAAGGAGAGTGCGTGCTTTGAGCAGGAAAAATCCATTTTGAAAAAAACGAACACCATTTTAATATGTTTGGCTGATTGGCTGACATTTGTAAAGGTCATTCGTAATGCTGTATTTATGATAAGCGTTATCCTGTGCACACTGTTTTGGGGTCACAGAACATTTTGTGTTGAAATGTTGCTGCAATAACCACTCAAACCTTTCTGTGTCCTCTTCACAAACCAGCGTTAAAATGGCTGCTTACATGCTCTGTGATTTGGTATTTACACCATTGGATGTATTCAGTGTATGCTATTGGATACATTTTGTGATTTTTAAAAAAATCTGTTATGTTAGCACTAGCATAAAGTGTTGAGGATTTTCAAGAGGGAAGGAAACAAACAACCTGAACAGAAATATGAGCCAACATCTTTACCAGTCCACAAGCAGAGCAGCTCAGCATATGTGTATGAGATGGTAGCATGAGATGGCTTTAATGTACAATACAAAAATATGTTCGGTCAACATGAAACTTCTAGAGTCCCAGGACTCACTGTTAAGTTTCACGCAGTCTAAATATTTGTGTGTGTGTGTGTGTGTGCGTGTGCGTGTGTGTGTGCGTGTGTGATGTGTGGGATGTTACCTTTGATGGTGGTTTATAAAGCTACATGTGTCCTCTGGTTTCTGTTCCAGCTTTCAGTTCAGTCAGAATGAAAGGTTGCTTCTTCTCATTTGTGTACTCTGTGGTCACATTCTGAGATGTAATTCCCTGTCATCGCAAAATAAATGACACTGTTGAATGGACTATATCCACAACATATTTAGCATGACACCTACATCTGAATAGAGAGAAGGCCAAAAAAGCTCCTACTGGGAAGTGTCATGTGATGTGTAAATTGTGTGTAATGCCTAACAACTCCACTTACCAAAAGGTGATATTTTAAATTGAACAAAATGAAGTGCTTTTTGTCTCTCCAGCATATCAGATTTCATGCGTTATTGAAGGACTGTAAGCTAAGGGTGGAGTGAAACCTGGAAAGGTCAAGATGGACAGTTTAGACCAGAATCCTTAGCACCGCTTTTATGGTCAAATACACCAAAGAGAATCTTTTGCCTTCCTCTAGTGGGAAATTGCTGAATTGCAGCTACTGAAATTTTGCCTGTTCAGTAGTCCATTTACACATACAAAAATAAAAAATAAGGTACTTTAATATGGATACTATACCAATGGTCATGCGAATGGGTGATCTGAGTCTGTGGATCACAGTGGGGTTATTTTTGTTGCTTCTCTACGGGGACATTTAAAATGTATGAAGGACCTGATAGACAATAGGTAGGAAGGAAATGAGAGACTTAATCGCATCGTTGTTGCTGGAGATCTAATCTAAAATATTGAGTCTTTATCAGGCTAGTTTTCTCATTACAAAAAAGTTATAGATTGGGGAATTTAGAACTAATCCACGGCAATTTCCAGTATGTAACATATTAACTTTTTTAGAGTTCGGAGGAATACCGAACCCAACAAAAAAAATTAGGCCGAATAACGAATCCTACAGATTTTATGAATGTATGACCGGGCTCCCGCTAACTCCAATGGAAAGCCAGTCATGAAGTGTACACTTAAGAACAAGTAAAACTAAGACCAATGGATTCGTTGTTGCGTTTTACCACTCAGCATTTCTGTTTATCTCAGATAACGATGTTTGCTGTGTGTCTACCGCCACAAGCCTCTCGCTGTAAAACTGCACTTTCTGTAGTCGTCACCGGTCAAGTGTGGCCGGTGCAAGCTGACACACATGCCAATACATCACGTATAAACTTCACTTCCTTCTTTAGGGACTCAGGTGTATCAGGTACTATTTGACGAGAGAAAATGAAAATGACAGATTTCTGTTCTTTTATTCAGCTTTGTAGCATTTGAGGAAATCCCCCACAACAGAATAGTGTTTCATGTCTGTTACCAGCATCTTCCAACATCTTTCATGGCTGCATGAGTAGTTTTAGTGAAATTCACAGTTTTCACAACTGAAGGGTATACCAGTATTTGAGTTGCATTTTCTTTCTGTGTCTGAGAGCTCTGTGGTATCAGAGGGTCAGTTTGCTTACAGTCGTGAGCCTGCTATTGGGTAATCAAATGTGGTACACTACACGTTTCACATCCAGATGTTTTCGCACGGACGAGGTTTGTCGAAATATTTAGCTTATTTTCCAGCACAAGGGACTGTGGTGGGCTTATAGCATGTCGCTTTACTCAAATTGGCGTTTCTCACTGTGAAATATTGTCACACTGTGGTTTTGAGTTATTTTTGTTTCTTTTGACACTAGTCACTGTGGCAGGCAGCAACCAAAATGTAACTCCCAATAGGCCCGCATGAAAGATAAAGCCACGTCAGCGTTGTAGGATTTGGGCTTGTGGCTGACAGCTAAGAATTCATTCGAACCCAAATCCCTCTAACAGACGGAGGTATTCGACTGAGAATCTTGTAGTTGGTCCATCCCTTACTCTAAAATCAACGTAACTACAATGCTTTAATATCATTTCAGAGGAAACACACGACCATGGCTTGTTTTTGTTTTATTGAAATCAGCGGAAGTCGTTCATCAAATTGCATATCATCTTTGTTTTACTACTCTTCTTACTTGAAATTATTTGTTTCAAAACCTCAGTAAAGTGTGTAATCAATCTGTGTGTTGGTTTTCTTGTACCCATTTGAAATAAATAAAATTGACCCTTTTTCTGAACAGAAGGCCTTTGTTTTCTTATTGCTCCCTATCTCTAACTCCAGATGGCAGCTGATTAATTATTCACACAAAAATGAATTTGAAGGCATTACCCAATTAAGGTTTCCAGCCTACAACAAAAGAATGACATATCACATATATCACAGCCTTCACCATATCTAATGTTAAAAAGAATGTTTTCTTGAATTATTTTTTGGAAGGCTCCATAAATTAAGAAGCAGTCTATTTATTCTTTTTGGGTTATTTGTATTTTATGCCCCATATTTACCTCCTATGTAGTTTGCCAATGTCTGCTAAATCCTCATCATAAACACCCAAACTTGTTGTAAATGAGCTAGATGCAAGATTGTTAGCTTGTTGAGACATTTGTAAGTGCAAGACATGGCTAACTGATCTAGGACATAGAAAATCCCTGATAGCTTCCTCCATACAGGCCAGCTCTTTCCTGTTATCATGCTTCAGGTGTTTATAGTGGTAGCTTGACCTCTGCGGATGGATCAAATAAATACTCATGTTTTTGCCAAGGTAAACTATTGCCTTGTGTGCTCACTCAGCCCTCACACTGTTCTGTGTGTTCAGTGTATCAGAATGCCAGCCTGAATATGACTGTTTGATATCAGAGCTCCACCACTGGTAAGTGACTCTCAGCTCAGCCCATCCCTGTAAGCTTGCATTACCCCCTATACTGTACCTGACAAATGTAAATGATAGCCTAGCTAAATACCCTTTTCTTCACATGTATATAATTGTTGTCTACTTATGATTTTGATTGCATGAGCCTTGTGACTCCGCAGCTATGTTTCTGGATCTTTTCATCTTGAGGGGTTGGTTTGTCATCATTTTATGCCTTTGACAGCAGTCAAAATAGATTTCCTCTTAAATAAATAAAAATGTAATTTTGTCCTTTGTGCAAAAAAGGCACTTTACACTACTGTATCATTACTTACCATTATAATGAATGTGGAGCCAACACCCTGCTAACCATCGTAGGATGCCATCGGATTGTGTGGGAAGCTCAGTGTGCTCAGGATAGAGATGAATTCACATAAATTGAAATAGTGTTAGTCAGATAAGAGCGAATGATTTCACATTATATTTTATCAGCAGTCAGTTGAGCAGAGATAAAAAGGATGAAGACTTTGTATGTAAAAGTGAAATGGGGGAAGAAAAAGGAGGGTTCAAGAGAGGTTGAATGCATCAAAACTAGGCAAAAGAGCATTCCACTTCTGAGATGGTGAATCATAGAGCAAGCGTTGGTTCAAAAGGAATTCTCATTTTTATTTGTAATATTCCAAAATAGAATACATACATATACATAAGTTACTGCACATGGACAAATCAAGTTATCCACCATCATATCTATTGGTGTGTTTTGCTGATGGCTACACAGTTCAGCTGGGATTTAGGATTATACACTCATGGTTACAGTTTACAGTCATCATGGTCAGATCATTAAGCATGCCCTCTCAAAGAAAGCAAATTACTTCATTTCAGAAATGAATGAACTTAATAAAACTTAAACATTTTAAAGTAAATTATGGAAAATACAGATTACACTGCACACCAGTATGGACAATTAAACAATAAAATATAATTCAGTCCATGAATGAAAACTGATGTGTTGGACATAGTGTCATCTTGGCTTGTTCATGTCAGTATTGCACTGCACTTATGTCAACTTCAGCAAACAGAGATACTAAGAGGACACTTCTGGTGACACCACATGAGCTTGCAGGTGATACAGCCTACTACCTAAAACACTAAATAGGTCCAACACCATCTCAGATAACCTCCCTGCAAGGTGAATGCAAATACCGCATGACAATAAATGATAAATCTAAATTTCAGTATATTCAGATGATCAGTATTATTGCTAACTGAAATCACCAAGCCCATTGATCAACAGATTTCAGAGAACGTTGGAACTTTATGAAAGTTCCATTAGCACATTACTGCGATTAATGTATGATTTAATGTGCAGTTATTTCTGTTAGTTCCTCCTAAGAACTTTAAAATGAATTGTGTCTCAACTGTCATGCAAGATACATTTTCTTAAACTTAAAATATGTCATTAAATCTTAAAATTGTCATGTACAATAGTACAAATATTCACGGTTACTCGAAGTTCGGCTGGGTTTGAATCTTATGCGACTTCGTAAAACGACCCCAACGACTTCTGCGGTAGTCACTCAGTGTCGCCAGAGGCGTCCGCTTAGTCCCTCTCGTACAGTGACAGCTCTTGTGTACATATTTGTTCGATTATTGATTGCTCTACCCTGTTCTACTATCTTACTGCAGCCTCTCGACGCTGTACTGCTTTGGCCTGTATTGCAGTGTCGGTGGGTCTGGGTTGTGACTGTGGGACAAAATGACTCGTAGTCGAAATGATTGCGATTGTTACTGAATAAAGGCAAGCTTCACTCGCTGCCATTCATCAAAATACCACGCTGCGAAAAAGAGTACTCATTATTTCTCAGCGCATAGGTGGAAACAGGGAACACAAAAGGGAAAGAAGACGAAGGTGTATTCATCCCGGATATAGCAGCGATCTGTAGCTAGCTGGCTATTTATTTTAACGATGGTTTTAATGATGGAATCTCAGTGCGAGTATTTTATGTATTTTCCTGCCGTTCCCATCTCGGACTTATCAGACCCGGCAAGGTACCGGACCCTTCCACGTCGCAGTCATCTCTACCTCGGCGAGACCGTCCGCTTCTTGCTTGTTTTGCGCTGTCGGGATGCGTCGGGGAGTGGGGGAGCAGGTGTCGGCGGGTCGGAGTGCACCAGCGGTCGCGCTTGGAGAGAACTGGCGGGGTCTCTGTGCGCTGTTGCCAGTGTCAGCCCTGGTGAAAGCAGACAGCGATCACAGCCCTATCACGACTACCAGAGCAGCGGAGACGAGGGTGCAGAGGAGGCCGATGACGAAGATACTGCAGCAGCAAGCACGGGCAGAGGGGACGGGAGGAACCGTGGCTTCAGGGATTGCAAGCCGCTTCTTATACATAATAACACGGGCAGTGGCGGGCGGGAGTATCGCAGGGCTCCGCTGCAGGTAAAGACAAGTCGAAATATGCAAGGAAGGGAAATATTTTAAATCAAATACTCACTGAGGTTTGTGTTCGGTAGCTACTAGCAAACTAGGAAGTCAACATTTCCTGTCCTCTGTAAGAAGAACATATGCTAGACTTCATTGTATTAGCAACCCAGCGTGCTCATAACAAGTCATTTATGCTAGCGAATTCATGAACGTATTCATGGATTTAGTCATTACTGTAATGTGAGCAAATCGCTCTGTGAGGTAGGCACGAGTAGGCTTTCCCTTACTGAAACTGCAAGCAACTATAGCTAGGCAGTCTCCCCATCAAAGGAAACTGTATAGCTAGTTGTCTACAACAAAGACGTGTCAAATCGCGTGTAATGAAACGGACAACTGCATTTAGATAAAAAGCTCAGTTCGTAAGCATAATGTTGACGCTAATGGGCCGTTAGGATGCAGTTGTTTTTGAGTAATGGCTTGGTTGTGTCACAGCGTCCGATTGACGGATGAGAAAGACGGCTGGATTAACATAACCTCCAGCAACCTATTACGAGTGGAGTTAAACCCTCCCGCTTTGCTACAAATGGATTTGGAAATCAGCCGCACGCCCTCTAAAACAAACGAGCGTGTTAATTCATTCACAAACATTGTATGGCTTTTTGTCTCAGACTATTTGGCTGCAATAACTACCTAAAACCCTAAAAGGGCTCATTAAATTGGATACATCAGTAGTGCTCAGGGGTGGTAGCACCGTAGTTTCCACAATACTTTCCAGTCTCATTCCACGTACTGCAAAGAAAATCAAATAGTAGGCTATTCATTGGCTTAAACTAATATATACGCACAACTGGGTTTGTACAGATATTTAAAGGTGATGCCATCGTCAGTTTGCATCTGTGAGAAGACACCAGGTTTTCGCTGATATTCGTTCTATGGTTCATACTTACTGCGGGACACCAAAGTTTTGCATTGAAGAACATTTGCATTTCTCGAGTGCCGCAAGGATTTCCGATTTGCATCCCGCCTTAAATTTTAGTCACATTATTTGTATAAGACTTGCATTTTCAGGTGTATCTTATTTACCCGTCCGTGCTGTGGCATGTTAATGTAACGTCTGACGTTTAAGGCAGTCATATAATTGAACGGCAGCTACATCTTAAGACCCCTTGATTACATTTCTGAGATGACTTGTTTGCAATCGACAACGATGATGTAACCTGTCATGGCACGCCAATTCCCGAGGGCTTCTCAAGGCCCAAGAAGTCTGCTGGAATGCAGTTTAGGTTAAGTACCTAAGTGCATTGACCATTCAATGAAAAGGGATATTGAGCACTTACATGTCAACATGCAAAACGTCTTAATTGGTGCATACACCTGAACTACTTAGAAACAAAGTCTACACTGAACGGCAAAGAGTAATTTTTCAATAATGAAACTGAAATTAACAAATATTGGTTAACAGATATATGAAAAATTTGGTATGATTGTTGTGTGCCTGTATAGAAGGCAGAGGGTTGTTTTGTGTAAATTAACTGCCGTGCTTGGTATTGACCACATTGATTAAACATATTCCTCAGGTTTACTTCCAAATATGTGTTGACTTTTATTTTGGACATTAGCTTCAGAGCCCTTACTGTGCATAAAATAACAACTGTTTTTTCTTCAAAGACGCCTAAATGCCCTTTAAGCAGACCTTATTGTCAAGTTTGGTTTTGATTGAACTTGAGCTGAATTTTCATGATCACAAGGAAGCTTTAAGCCTTTCCCAACTCATACTCTGTGTAGTTCTGTTTGTCCATCTTTGAGTTTCTTTTCTTTAATTTAAATTCTGAAACAGTGTTATCTCTCTCTCTCAGTCACCATTGGATGAGCCAGTGGTACTGACAGATGAGGTCATCTTCCCCTTGACGGTGTCTCTCGACAAACTCCCTGTCAGCACTCTCAAGGTTAAGGTAAGAGGTCATAGGTCAGGGGTTGTTCATCAGTGTCACAGTACTAGTAGCAACTAATGTAGTTGACAGTATTTGTCTCTCTGTGTCCCAGATGACTATTGAATAGTGTGATAATCCTCTCTGGTCATTGGTTAAACTTTCCTGCTTGTGTATTATCACTTCCAAAGCACTGTAAGGTCTTTTAATCACTATGCTCCACAGTACTAGGATCAGGAGATAACACACCTACAGTTGTGCTCATACCCTAGATCAGTGAAACACTATGCCTATTCTCTGTGTGCTTTTCCCCAGTGAAGTGTTATGCCCCCAATATCAGCTCCTCTCTGTTTGTCTTGTCTGGTTATTCATTGGTCTTCTTTTTATGTTCTAGATAAGCATGACAATGAGTGTTAACGTGATGTTTGTGTTCTATAATGTAGTGTGCAGAGTGTGTTTATTCAATGTCAATGTGTACCTTGTGTTATGATTCAGTTTGCATACGTCACATAGCCAGTGTTAGCCTTATATTTGCATGTATGCTACATCAATGGCAGTGGGGTTCCTAATGTGTGTCTGTCAGAGACTGACATATTAATATGTAGCAGTGTGTTGCAGTGTGTGTCAATGAGAAGTTTGTGCAACCATTAAATTGATTAGGGTTTTTTTTACATGTCACATTGTTGTGATGGTGTGAAGAGGTGTGTCTGTGTGAATATGCCTGTATCGGGGCCTTCTGTGAGAGGTTTACGAGTTTGTCATGACCCCACACAGATTTTCTTGAAAATTGACATATTTGTCCTGTTGAGGTGACCTTTTTGAGGCTGTGTTTATCTTCTTTCTATTTTTGTATCTGAA
This sequence comes from Megalops cyprinoides, assembly GCF_013368585.1. Classification (NCBI taxonomy): domain Eukaryota; kingdom Metazoa; phylum Chordata; class Actinopteri; order Elopiformes; family Megalopidae; genus Megalops; species Megalops cyprinoides. Next base: position 6,683,412 of record NC_050598.1, read on the forward strand.
ATTTTGCTGTGATCTAACAATTGCATACATAACAGTATACCAAAAAAGTAAATAATAAGATATATCAATAAAAAATTACAATAGGAATTTATCTACATCTGTACAAAATGCAACATGGTCCTAACAGAAGCCCAGGAAGGCCAAAATACCATTTCTTAAGTCAGGCCTTCTTCCAAGTTAACTGCGCAGTAAGAGCCAAATGTCAAGGAAGTCTGAGTGGGTCATGCCAAAATGAGGGCGATTTCACATGGAACGGCCCTATTACAGCACTGACGGCGTGGCTATCCGTCATGACCGAACAGCGCCCAGGGGTTCTGAATCTGTGTGTAATCGAAATCCCAGATCATAGTGACGGTGTGGAAGCGGGACGTGGAGAAGGCGGAGGTTCGGGAGCACGGATACCTCACCATTCTGCAGCAGCGCAGCCCCACCCACACCTTCCGCCACGACCTGAACACCTTCAAGGCCCAGGGTCAGTCAGCCAATCAGAGCAGGGCTCTGTTATGTGGGGTTGCCAATGAGAGAACAGCTGGTGTGGTGGGTCAGCACTAAGGATGGGCTTTACCGCTCCATAGTGAAAGTAGTTCTCAAGATGTAAAAAAAGATGTAAAATTAAATTCAGATATTATTACACTACTGGACATACTCGTACATTTAAAATGGAATGTGACAGTCAAACTGTACTTTTCTAGAACATGCAGAGAGAAACAGAGGTGGAATGTTGCATTCTGGGCTTTGTATGAGGGCTAGATTATATGAAAGCATTACCTTGTATTCTCAGCTTTTAAAAAGCTATTAAAAGCTATTGATGAGAAGGGTAGGGATATGGATACCTGCTATAATGACAGTAAGGAACAAGGATTTTCAATGGACCAGCTAGATGCAGTCTGATTAAAATGCCTCTGCAGAAAGAAGTCCACTGAAAACCCACCTCCCAAATATCTATTTTTTACACAGACATTATTATTACCATTTGACCACAATGAGTACACAGCAGCCATTTAAAGACACACTCGATGCTTTTGTCCGAACGAGCACGTTTGCAACTGGGAGTGACTGTGTTAATGAATGCAGTGATAACATTTGCTTTCTTCTGTTTCATACCGTTTCTTATGCTGTGCCTGCATGATTCAACCGCATGTGGGGATTCATTCAGCTGGTTGTTTTACGGTCATGCCAGCAATGCATTGTGGTCTTGCTCTCTTTTTTCAGTTGTTTTGTTAAAAAAATAAAAAGTAGAAATGTAATGTGTCATGTTCGGATTTGATGACGTGGTAGAGGCTATGGCCAGGCAGTTTAGTGATTGAGTGTGTTGCTATGGTTACATGCCCCAGAGCTTTCAGAACGATCACACCTATCCACTTTTGATCACAGCAGATAGTTTGTAAAAAATAAAATGTTCAGAAGTGCTTCCTTTCATTAAAGCTTAGAATTAGGTGTCCTCCCATGACACTGGCTGTTTTAAATGAATATTTATCAAAATGGATGGTTCCAGCAAAATCAGTCTTTTATTAGCTGACTTTTTTATGTAGGCTACAGACCAAGAAGTTTTTTTTGGTGCTTTAGCGTCTGATTCATTTGAAACCCTTAAGGAATTATGCCCGCAAGTGGTTATGAGTGGCCCCGCCTCAGAACAGCGCTGGTATGTTCAGTCCGGTTAGTGTCACTTCCTGTTAAAGGGGCAGGACATGGCTATCACACACTACATGGCAGAGTGTCTGAGAATTCTCTACAGGGCATAGGGTTTCCTCTTGTATTTTTTTTTTAACTATACAGAATGTTGAATCTCAAATATCATGGCACCATTATATTCTTGGCATTTAAAAAGAGGCAGAGAATCCGAGAATCTGCAACCTTTAGTCTGATTGGTTCAAGCGCACTGTGACTGTAGAGTTTTCCCACTGGGTACGAGCAGTGAAGGGATATGTGACACTCTCCACGGGTGTAAATGGCCCCCCTCCGTGCATAGCAGATTTAGCCATTCCAGCTCTTATCAGAGGCTATTGCACTGCGCTAAGCCGCTAACTGGCAAAGTACACCCGCTAGGTGTTTGCAGCGCTAATTCCACCCCTGCTCTCAGATTAGCCTTGCACCCTGTGTTCCGGTCAAGAGCGTGATCAGTTGCAGCTCTCTTTTCCTCTCTCAAGTTAACGGAGGGTGGCAGAAGTTATTTTGAAAATGTGTGTTTTTTTTTTTTAAACATCTTGATGAACGCTGAAAGAATATTCCCGCCAATGCTGCCACCATTGTTTTAACCTGTTGTCACTCTGCCTGTCTTTCTTTCCCCTACGGAAACAGTCAGCACCACGTTGACTGTTCTGCCACCCCCTACCGTGAGGTGCCAGCAGATGACCGTGTCAGGGAAGCACCTGACCGTCCTAAAAGGTAAGGGGCAGCTCTGCTGGGTGGGGGGGTGAGGGGGGGGGTGAGGGGGTGTCAATGATTCTCAAAGTCTGCTAACCCCCAGGTTGTGGAGTGTTGAGTCAAGATGTTGCACAAACTGGAACTGGACTTACCTGAGTAAAAGTCTCTTTTCAAAGGAGCAGTTTGTCTGGCTTTCAGTGTGCAACAGTTCAAAATCATGCTGCTGTCCCTTTAAGTAGCGCAGGAACTCTTATATGTAGTGAGCTGTGTTCAGTGCGCTCCCCCTGGTTTCAAGGGAGCAGATTTTGGATGCATTTATATGACCTGCCATCAATAATAGTGACAGACTCAGCGTATGTGTAGGGTTTTATCTCCAGTTGTGTGCGTTAGAGTTAGAGATACGGGGCTTATGAAAGAGGAAGTGATTGTACCAGCAAAGGTCTGTGCTGGACCTTATTATGCCTTTAAACTGCTAGCAAGCCCTTCACACGTGTGCTGCAAAAGCGTGGAGTGTAATAACCTCTTGTGTATAATTCTTGTGCCTTGTTTTGGTTCTCTGAGGAGTCGTGGAGTCGTGTGTGTGTGACACACAGCGACTGGCCCCATCAGCCTGCCCTTGAGAAATGGGTGTAAATTATGGAAAAATGACAAAACTGTTATGAAAACGTATTACGTCAGTGTCACTAGTGTAGGTTATGCACACAGTGTTTTTTTCTGCTTGTTTTTTTGGTAAGCTCAGCATTTCATTAACACTAGACACGACCACTACTTTGTTGTCTGCCCATGTAATAGTACCCTGTGGAAACAGCAGCACTGCGTAAGTGTGTTTGTGCTGATGCCCTGCCCTTTTTCTCTTTTCCCTTTTTCTCTCCCTCTCCCTCTGTCTCTTTCTCCCCCCTTTCTGTCTTTCTTTCTCTCTGCCCTTCCCTCTCTCTCTGCCTCTCCCTCCTCTATCTCCCTCTCTCTGTCTTTCTCCCCCTCTTTCTCTCTCTCCCCTCTTTCCTCTCTCTCTCTCTCTATCTTCCTCCCTCTTTCCTCCCCTCTCTCCTCCATCTCCCTCTCTGTCTTTCTCACCCTTTTTCTCTCTCTCTCCTCTCTTTTCCTCTCTCTCTGTCTTCCTCCCCTCTTTCCCCCTCTCTCTCTCTCTCCCCTCTTTCCCCCTCTCTCTCTCTCTCCTCTCTTTCCCCCTCTCTCTCTCTCTCTCTCTCTCTCCCCTCTTTCCCCCTCTCTCTCTCTCTCTCCCCTCTTTCCCCCTCTCTCTCTCTCTCCCATCTTTCCCCCTCTCTCTCTCTCTCTCTCTCTCTCTCTCTCTCTCTATCTTCCTCTCTCTCTGTCTTCCTCCCCTCTTTCCCCTCTCTCTCTCTCTCCCCTCTTTCCCCCTCTCTCTCTCTCTCTCCCCTCTTTCCCCCTCTCTCTCTCTCTCTCCCCTCTTTCCCCCTCTCTCTCTCACTCCCCTCTTTCCCCCTCTCTCTCTCTCTCTCTCCCCTCTTTCCCCCTCTCTCTCTCTCTCCCTTCTTTCCCCCTCTCTCTCTCACTCCCCTCTTTCCCCCTCTCTCTCTCACTCCCCTCTTTCCCCCTCTCTCTCTCTCTCCCCTCTTTCCCCCTCTCTCTCTCACTCCCCTCTTTCCCCCTCTCTCTCTCTCACTCCCCTCTTTCCCCCTCTCTCTCTCTCCCCTCTTTCCTCTCTCTCTCTCTCTATCTTCCTCCCTCTTTCCTCCCCTCTCTCCTCCATCTCCCTCTCTGTCTTTCTCACCCTTTTTCTCTCTCTCTCCTCTCTTTTCCTCTCTCTCTGTCTTCCTCCCCTCTTTCCCCCTCTCTCTCTCACTCCCCTCTTTCCCCCTCTCTCTCTCTCCCCTCTTTCCCCCTCTCTCTCTCTCTCTCTCTCTCCCCTCTTTCCCCCTCTCTCTGTCTTCCTCCCCTCTTTCCCCCTCTCTCTCTCACTCCCTTCTTTCCCCCTCTCTCTCTCACTCCCCTCTCTTCCCCCCCCCCCCCCCCCTCTCTCCCCTCTTTCCCCCTCTCTCTCTCTCTCCCCTCTTTCCCCCTCTCTCTCTCTCTCTCTCCCCTCTTTCCCCCTCTCTCTCTCTCTCCCCCGGCCTTAGTGTTAAACGCGTGTTCCCAGGAAGAGGTGTGTGTTCGTGACGTGCGGATTCTGCCCAACTTCAACGCGTCCTACCTCCCCATGATGCCCGACGGGTCTGTCCTGCTCGTCGATAACGTCTGGTGCGTGAGCGGCTCTGTCATCCACACTGTCATTTACATACGTCAGCATTCCTTACCGAGCTTTCCTGCATTCGCACCCGGCGCCACGAGGGGGCAAGAGGGGGCTTTGCCCACTCAGTTGTATTTTCTGCCCCCCTAGTTTAAGTTTTATGTACCCCATAGAAAAATAGCAAAAACAACAAAAATATTGGAAACGTTGGAATACTTGTTGGAAACGACAGGGAAGTGAAGTTTCGGGCAAAGAGAGAGAGAGGGAGAGAGACCGAGAGAGCTGCATGGGATGAGCAGAAAGACAGACAAAACGATCTGATCATATATTTTTTTTAACTTCCATTTTGATTTTAGCAGTCATCTCTCAGTGGTTAGAATCGCTCATAAATTCTATTATTTTGCTACGTTCCGAGTGCTCTGATTTCCTAAATTGTGCAAGGACACTCAGGTTTAATACTGGCTTCACCACTGCTGTGAAATAAATGTATTATTTGATTTTGAAACAGTAGTCTTGTGTTGTTGTTATTTAGCTTTTCAGAGGCTATTGCATGGTTAAATCAATGAATTTCATTAAACCTACCACCAGATCAATTTTAGGTGGTGACCTGGCAATCTGCCCCAAATATTCCTATTTCATATTATGGCCATGACACACAAACACATGGAAAAGGTAAGGTAGGGAATTGTTCGCATCTAGTCAAAACGCCACTATATTGCCACCCACAGGATAAAAAAGAAATGCAGAAATAGGCATAGCAGGATGATAACCTACTGTTTTACTACATAAAAAGGTTTGCCCCCTCACCATTTTTAACTGCCCCCTCAGTCACTTCATCCTGGCACCAGGCCTGCCCGCATTGCACACCTTTTTACTGTTCTCTTTAGAATAGGCAGAGGTGGAAAACCCCGGCTTCAGAAAGTAAAAGTCCTACCATGTATTCGTTCTAGCCATTCACCAAAAAAGGTGATTTCACTAATTAGCTCCTCTACCTGGCTGAAGAGTTGTGCTAATTAAATTCAGCTGGTGTAGTGCATGGGTGGAACAAATACGTGGCAGGACTTTTACTTTCTGAAGCCGGAGTTTTCCACCTCTGAGAATAGGACTGTTGTCATTGTAGTACCATTTTACAGTCACTATCATGCATTCTGTTCTGATGTGTTCATGTACCCTAGTGGACCTTTCAAGTCTCTCTGGGTAAGAGCGCCTGCCAGACAAGTGCATTTAAGCATAAACGTAAGTGAACACTTCTCCCATTTTCCTCCGCAGCCATCAGTCAGGTGAGGTCGCCATGGCGTCCTTTTACCGGATGGACAGCCTGTCCTGCCACCTTCCCAGCATGCTCAGCGCCCTGGAGGAGCACAACTTCCTTTTCCAGCTGCAGCTCAGTGACCAGCCGCAGGAGGACACCAAGGAGGTGAGGAAAGGAGGAAGGGGGAAGTAAGAACAGGAGGTGGGGCGGTGTGAGCAGAAGAGACAGGGTAGGGGTTTTAGTGTGTGTTAGTGAGCTATGTAAAATGGGGTATCTGCCAGCATGCATTAGTAAGCTCTGTGATGGGCGTAGTGCTGTCAGTGTACCTCATTAATTCAGTAGATTATGGACTACTCTTGTATAGAACACTGTATTAAGCAGCCACACCCATCTATAAATGCTTGCATGTGTTAGTAGTATTGAAATTGCTACTTGTTTTTAAAAAAGTACCTCCCACAGGAAAAAACGCTCCCACTGAAAACAGTCATGACAAGAGTCGTGTTATCACTTGCACTTGTGCAACATCACTGCAGACTCAACGCTTCCAGTCAGAAGGCTGACTTTTGCTTTTGGCACATGCACATTATTGCAGTCTATACATGTGCAGCAAATACGTGTTAACCACACTGCTGTCACCCCTCACAGTGGCTGTTAGCACTGTTAGCGTTACCTAATCGCAGATGCGTGCTTTACGTCACCTCCTCACACGGTTAACCGCTGCGCACCTTCAGTCGTTCGGGTCGCCTGTGCCTGGTTTGAAAACA